>NC_091093.1:10960000-11260000 GCF_024713975.1 Paralichthys olivaceus
CTGTGCAGTATGCAAAGGAGATGCTCTGTTTGAGAACTACAGGATGTGACAGGATCTTCTCTCGGTCGCCGACATCAGTCTGTATGGGCTTCGATGGGGCATGTGCCAGAGATCTCCTGTCTAATAGGAAGTGAGACACTTAAAGAAATGACCCTGCCTCAGTTGCCATCACTGACTCTCTGCCAGGGAGAGAGCTCGGCTCTCCCATTACTCCTGCACTTGCTAATTAGCGTCTGTCGTTGGAGTAACTTGTACCTGTCAGTGTGTGTCGCTCTTCTATATTCAGCAACTTGAAGGAATTGAAATTGAATGCCAGCTAAGCTCCAACAAACTGCAAATGGTGCATGGGATACACCCTGATTCTCTCGCTGACCTGACAGCCATATATGTAAGAAATAGTTTTTAATGAACACAGACTGTCTCAGCTAGTTGGTGTGCAATGTTTTATCTCCTCCAGGCTGGGGACTGTACAAGTCGTTTTATTGCTTCTTTTTATTTTTTGGTACTTGAGCAAGTCCCTGTGCCATATGTCCATGTATGAATGCCAAAGCCATTTGCGTCAGATAACCCAGTGCCTATTTACATTAAAGAGACTTGTTTAAACTGCCTGGTCATTGGTAATTATTGGTCCCAGTGTCAGGGCAACATTGTGCTTGTTCAAGCAAAGCAAGGTCGAGTTTATTACAGACATTTCTTCTCCTGCAGGACGAGCTACGCTGCTCAAATTCATCCTCCTGTTTTTTTTTCTCATGAGTTGCCGAATAGACAACTCTACATAATGAGTAAGACATGAATTATGGTCAGAGTAATACAAATATTTCATTTACATGCAGATCAACACTGACAAGTTGAATTGTTCCTGTTAGACAAGGTCCTATTTTAGAGCTAATCCCTCTCTGTTTGCAGATGCTCAGTCATCCCAAACATTTTACTTGTTTTGAATAATGGATTTTCACTGGGATTGTTTGTTGCTGTCATATGTGAAATAGCTACCTTGCATCAAGTCTGACTTATATAAGTTTTGCAGAAATATCCCCCGGACACACACACACATGCACAGGAACACGCTCTCATACTGTGTCCTCTGCCTAAGCTGGATGAGACTGTTGATCAAACCCCAGGCTCTGCACAAGTGCGCAGATCTCTCTGTACAGTAGCCCTTGACCTTGCTGCGTGTCCTCATAGCCCAGACACCCGCCTGAAATTAAATTACAGATTAGTGGCTCTAGACCCAAAGAGGGGTTTATTTGGTTGGCCCCTCTCTGAGAAGCGCTCACTCTCCCATTCAGAGACTGAAAAAAAAAAATGTCATGGGATTTAAGGAAGAAAATGCCAGTCTTCAAGACAGTTTCTTCTTCTGACTGCAAGAGCTGGGACCAGTGGTGCCCTGCAACTGAATTGTCTGTAAAGATTCCTAAATCTTGCCAAATAGGACAAAGGACAGAGGAGTGGAGGAAATAGGTTTGTGAGTTGTGAAGTGCGTCAAAGCAAAAAACAAAGAATAAATAAATGAATCATAGAAAAGAAAGAAGAAAGAAAGTCTTGGGGAGCAGCAGTTCACTGCTGAAAGTACACCTTAAGAACAAAATGAAATTATGAATTCAATTAAAATTATTATTTCGAGGCCGAGGGAGCAAATGCCAACCCCTCATTAATTTGAAAGTCTGTCAAGCCTTTCGTTGTCCCTAATTACAAATTAGTCACTTTAGAAAACATTCAGTGGCAAGTGACCATCCAATGGAAATCAAAAGAGGATGAAGAAAAACAGGGATAGTGGTGAGAAAGGGAGAAAGAGAAAGGGAGAAAGAGAAATTACTTACTTATAAAGTTAATAAATAGAACATCTAACTAAGGGAACACTAGGTTCCGCAGTCTTACTAAAAAGACTGTGGCTTATTTGAAGGAAGCCCACTTGATTTGGCTGGACGAGTTATAGTTCTGCACTTAACTCGCTCCACATCCGTAAATGATCACAGTAAATGCCACCTTTCACAAACCCGGGTTCAAGAGGATAAATGCTTAAGATGCTAATGTCACGTCTTTATTTATCTATCAATATAAAACACTTGGCAGGGTTCTGACTTGCCCCTCAGCCAAGCCTCAGACAGCTTTACCCACACAAACAATCATCTCACAGATTTAATAGTCTTGAACCCAAATATAATCGCACTACAAGATGAGAAAATAATGATGCATTACCCCCCAAAACACAGTGTCTCTTCCTTGACGGTCCCTGGGGTGAAACTGTAAATCCCACTGACTGTTATTTTTTAAAACAAACTCACAATTTTGCAGTTCCTGTTCTTATTGGAAACTTGGACCAATTCGATAAATGAAATATGAAATGATAGATTCCTGCTCGTATAAAAGTTGCTTGTCTTATGTGATAGTGGGCACAGTCCACACGCTCCATTATTTCCACCATGTTTTTTTCTAGAAAACTGAAAGCTGTGGGAAACCATGTTAAAAAACAAATCAAATATTTGTCTGTGAAATTTCTGCTTATTCATATTTTGTTCCACATGGTTTAAGTTGATTCAGCAGCTGAGAGCAGAGTATATATGAGCGTCAGCCATTTCCATAACCGTTCAAAGTGTCCTGTGATCACTTCCCCAAGTTTACGCTCCATGAATGTACAAAAACAGGAACCAGAGGAAAGACGACTATAGTCCCCGATAAGTTCTGATCAGTCTAAACTGCCACACACACACACTCACACATAGACACACTTCATACACTGCCTTGGTACATGCTGTTATTGTGAACACATCTGTCGGCTGTTTGTGGCTAAAAACACAGACTGAACAAACTCCGGCAGTCAGATCTGCACAAATAAATCCAAACAAAAAAAAAGAAATTGCCATCAGCCCAGACGGGATGATCCAATATTTAGAAGCGAGAGAGAACACCAGCACTCCTATTTTTCTAAAAGCTACTCCACACTCAGGCAAAACAACAGAGCTATGCTCCCACTCCACACAGCTCTCATACCTGCAGCTCGGACTATGGTTCAAAAACCACAATAGATTTATATTAGCACTTCTGCTGCTCTGCATTTGACTTGATTTGAACAAGAGGTCCCAGTAAAGTAGTCCCTTAAATGTGCCCAGCCGTACTCCTTAAATTTTAGTACACATTAAATGCATAGTGTGCTCCAGTAAATATCCCAGAGGTTTTTTAGCCTTTTGTTTAACACATATTTTCTTTGCATATACACCTCTTATACAATTTCCCTGCTACATGAATAATTTCCATTACTAAAAGTAACTTCAGTCACACAGAGAGGAGGCAGCTGGCTGCTTTTCCATTTCATACTTGCTTGTGTCCCATATTGTGTTCAGGATGGGACACCTGAGGTCAGTGGCTGTTCACAGGCAGTCCTGTGAAACCCACAACTCTGCTCGTTTCATGCAAGCAGTCTAATCAGGGACTGATTCACACCAGGGACAGCAAGTGAATGCAATTAAGTAGATGGTAGGGAAAAAAAGCCAGCTCCAGGATTGAAGACCACTGTGTAATTGGTTTATTCATGGAAACAGGGGATACTCTATCACAAGTTATCAAGGAGCATGTAAATAGCTTGGGCTACGGCCAGTAGCCGGTTGCTCTGGATGTGAGCACAGTGTGTAAACACTTCCGAAGAATTTTGCTCCCCATGAGTGTCCTTGCATCATTTTTACGATCTGCTGTATTTGTTCACCGCTTAAGGAGAAAACAGTGCCAGCATTTTACGCCGTGTTTTATTTCTCCTGAGGAGGTTCGATAATATGTTTAGTATGCAGACACCAGAGCAAAACATAAAACAGGCAAAGCAGCTGCGACGGCGATCTGCAAATATGGGGATACTGAGAGTGTGTCAGAGCTGATGGCAGCAGGACACAAACGCATGCAGGCAGGTTCAGTGAAGGGACCTTAATTGATGAAGTGGAGAAAACCAGGCTTACGTCAGAGAGATGGACTAACAGCAGACACATGGGGAAACATGAGAACAAACACAGGTGATCTGCAGAGAAAATGAAGAAACTGCGGACAAACATGAGGGTGGGCAGTGAAGCTCAGATGACGTGGGTTGGGAGTCTGAGCACATCTGGTGAGTGGATTGGAGGAGGCCAAAATAAACAGGTCTGAAACAGGAACCTGAGCATAGGGGGTCATAATCTAAAGGAGGGAACTAGAGGTGATACTGCTCATAGTTATATATAATCAAACATTTTCAATCCAGAAAGACACTCTTCATACCAACACACTTCTTTGTTCAACACAGTTTGAAACTGACCTGTGATTAATATCAGGTCAGAAGGTAAAATATGTACATAACAAATGTTAATTCAACACTGAGTTATGGAGGAGTTGACGTGCCACGATGCAATAAAGAGCAACAAAGAATTGAGGTTTTTAAGAAGTAAAGGCTCAGTGCAAGTTTTTCAAGAATACCAGCTGTGGATATAAACAGAATTCCTTGAAGGGATTTCTCTATAGCTGCAAGATGGAACTGTCACATCAGACCTTTTGATATCGCTACAGTCAAAAAACTGCTTAAAGACGACTGATATTTACAGCAGCGAGAGAATATTATTACTGGCATTGAAATTGAGGTGAGCATATTACCAGACGGTCGTGGTGAAGAGGGATCTCAGGCTGAAGGCAAAGCTCTTGATTTTCTAGTTCAAAAGTTCACTGAAGATCATGAACTCTAGGTAAAGAGAAAAATAAAGCATTGCAGAGTCTGACAGTTGAGATAGCATTCCTTCACATGGTGTCCTGGCTCACTGTGAGGGACAGGGTGAGGAACTTCAGATGTCTGTGGTGAGCTCAGACCTGCAAAGTCAGCTGAGGTGTACGAGCATCTGATCACGATGCTTCCTGGATTCCTCCCTGTGGAGGTGTTCTGGATTTGTGGGCTGACCAGGGGAACATCAGCCTGGGAAGGATCCCCTTTAGGGGCTTTAAGATGTAGCAGATTACTGCAGGTGCATGCTTACAACCAGGGACATTATGTATCTGTGGTTCTCAGTTTCATCTTACTTTAATTAATGAGTGAAATGTGGATGGAATTACTCAACATTGATAAAAACACAAGTATTTGCAGTTTTCTTTTAGCCAGTGTTATAATTGTGTTGATAACATGTATCCACGGTCACACGCAGCTAAACCTCATCCCTGGTGTTGTGTTGCTGCTAAGATTTTTTACCTATCAGCAAAATCATCTGTATATTCAAATGTTAAGTTCAGGAATGTGCACAGATTGCCTACATATTTCATTGGTGCACAGTTCACCTGACCTCTGCTTAAGAGGTTATATTTTCATCTGTGTATGTACGTTAAATTAGCAGCAATACAAAATAACTACTAGACAGATTACCATGGGACTTAATGGAAAATGTTATATGGTTTTATTGGTGTGGATCCACATCAGAGGGTGGATCCAGTATAATAAAATGGCTGAATACCCCTTTACCAACTGAAGCTATTACAACAGTTCATCAAACCACAATGAAATTAACAATTGCCAGCTGCATGCTCTCTATAGCAATGTAACGTACATGTACTCTTTCAGTGCGTTGCATGTTCAACCAGCAGTTGAGTGCCAAACTTCTAGAAATACCCGAGGGTCTCTGAAGGAGCCAGGAAGGAAAGGTGAGGGTTGAAGCTTACGTTTAAAATAAACATCAAAGACACGTAGGTGCGGTAGGTACAACTGGTAGAAGCGCTGGACCCTTTGAACACAGAGGGGTGGGCTCCTGTAGTGGTAAACTGTATAATATATAGTCCACTGTTGGACTGAGATGAATATGCCTTGATGATACAGCCCTCATCAAAGGAAATACCTTCATATAGAATATCCATGAAGGTCCAACAAAACAGGAGAGGTCATGCAATGCCAACAAAAAATAGAATCAAAACACGATCAAACACATAAATTAAAGAAAGAAGAATATATTTTGAAACAATATATAGAACAAAATCTTAAAGACCCAGTTTTAATGAAGATGGGTTGGGTACCTATGTAGTGACTCAAAATATTCTCATGTTCAGTTCCCAAAGTTTTATAGCTGAAGTATTCTGCCGACAAGTCTTGATAGCTGAAAACCAAAGTCAATTCCCGAGTGTGTTCTGACACCTAAAACCTCTCATTCAAATTTAACAATACACAACTGTGTTGGTTCAGTTTACACCTGTCATCCATTTCTGCATTCAATGGAGTAAAAGCATTTTCCTGTCATGTCATTAAACTTTAATTCCCACTTATCTGTGCTCACATCATGTCGGCACATACGGTAACATTAATTCAGGTTGATACCTTCCATCCCAGGTTCCTGTTCAACTTTTTCAGTGTGTATTAGAGGGAGCAAATGTGTGGAGGGTGTGCAGAGCCACATACATGGATACCCCAGAGCAGCAGTGAAAATCAAAGGAGCTGCTGCTTCTCAGCATCATCACTTCAGCACGTCACAATGTGTCTGCTACTGTAAAATACTATTTAACATTTGGATCAGTTCTCTTCCACACAGTGGCTACATAGATTGTTTTTCAGTGCATGAGTTGTTTGTTGTGGCCATGCAAATAATGACTGTTCTCTCCCAGCAGCAAAGGCATGACATTGTTCCACCACTTTGAGACTCAGGAGACGGAGGGTTTCTGTTCCAAGTAAGTAAGTATTAATTTGTTTGAACCGTGAAGGTGATCGCTTTATTACTTTAGCTATAGTTGCCTAAACTAGCAAACCTTAAGAGGTCACAGACCAGAAAGGACACTGTATTGGCACATTCATAGATCTATGCTGGCATTAACTAATGTGTCTTCACATATACGATACAATGCAGCTTGGGATGCAATTTTGTTATAAAACCCAACTGAGCCTTTTCCCAAACCCGTGCAGCATAAAAAGTCGAGTACATAGCCCAGCCAATGTGACCGAAACAGACCCGAAGATTTTATAGATTGTGAATATACATATATATATATATATTTGATTCCTGTACACATTCACAAATTTCAGCACACATTTACAAATCTGATTATACACACCGATTAAGATACAGTCATACAACTCTCACAAATTTGTAGATATGAGGACTTTTTGAATTATTAAGTCTACAACTGAGCATCAACCAAATTGATCTTTTATATACTATCATACATTTTTGGCATCTCAAAACCCCACAGCAGTTATGCTCAGCCACTGTTGACTCTGATGTTTCTTGTTCTCATTCCAGCAATAAATATGTTATAATATATAGCGGCATGGTGCTGCAGCAAGAGAGTTCCTGGTTCCTTCTGTGAGTGTGTTTTTGTTGTTTTTAGTACTGCAGCTTCCTCCTACAGTCCAAAGACATTACAGAATGGAGGTTAGGTTAGATGGAGATTCTCAATTGACATTGGTTTGAATGTGAGTGTTAATGACATCAATCCATCATCTGGTGTAGAATATGAATTGATATATGGATGGATATTATAATATATTATACATAAATTTACATTAATGTATTGACCTGAATTAATACATTTCCTGTCTTGGAATTTGAAGCTACTGTTCCATTTTAGACTTCATAAACAACATGTGGCTGAATATTATTTATCCACAGATAACATAAAAAGTATTCACGATGATTATTATCTTTGTTTGATATTTATATTTGGTGGTTCCCACAATGACTCCCCCACTCCTCTACCTGGTACACTGCATAATAAATACTGTATATTTTCTCTCCTCTGTTTTCATATAGAAATATTGAATACACACATGATATGGAGTTTATTTGAGCCCTAAGTTTTTACATTTCATAAATAATGATCAATCACTAGTTCCACAGAAGAAGGGTAGATAAATAATTACAGCCGTTTGGCTGATGAAAACTGCAGCTTTTGTTCGATTTGATTTTTATCCCAAATTCCATTTAAAATCTCATTATCTTTAATCAGGATGAAGTGATATCATGTTGGATTCCATTCGATTCTCCAAACAACTTCTTCAAAGGTGCTGGAGTAAATCGCTGGCCCAAAGTCGGGAAAACAAAAGTCAGAGGCTTATTTTAGCAACTGGAACGTGTGCTTTGTCAGACTCATTCAGTTGTGCTTGGCTAGGCTGTCCCTAATTAAAGTGTTCTGCTCTACAGAGTCCCAGGCTGGTCCTGAGCATGCAGAAGCTGTCTTATTCTTTCCATCCATCACATCTACTGTAATTACTTTTGTTTACAGTGGAGGAAACAGCAGCTGTCTGATTAGAAGTTATTGAGGAGATAACTCATAGGTAATTTAGAAATGGCGCTCTGCTGCTCTCGTGGATGCAGATGAATCATTTCCTGCGTGAAGTGCAGGGATGATGTTGAGACACTCATGGAGAGCGACCCAGACAAATTACCACGGGGCTGTCAAATCTCCAAACCATCTTCCTCTGAAGCTGTGCATTGTTGTTTTCTTCAGATGAAGATGATGGTTTCTCTTTTTCCTGAGGCAGAAATAAAAAAAGTTTGCAAATTCAGTGTAAGTAGTTGTGCCTGTTCATTTTATTTTACTCTCATAAAGATAAGCCATATTTTTGTTATTATATCATTTTGTGGGGTAATCTAACTTTTCATTTTATGATTTTAGTGATGGATTATAATAACAAACTTTAAATTGTGGACTTAATGCATATCAGCAAACCGGAAACCAACAGAAGCACAGAGTCATAATCGGTCCTCAGTGTTATATTATACAGTATTTACAATATGCAACATAAGACTCCGGATGCAGGATTATTGCCAGAAAAACATTTTCTTGTGTGAAATCAATTCTGAGGTGTATATTAGTAATATAGAAATTGGATGTGCGATATAAAAATGGCAAATCAATACTGCAATATACACTTCCAATATGGGAAATGGATACTGCAACAAATACTGAACTTATTTTAAGACCCACTGGAAATATATGAAATAGTGAAGATATTACCTCCAGAGTTATCAGTCTTTCTTGTAACCTACATTAAAATGTTAATCATGTACAATAAATGAGCAACAACATTTGCTACCACCAAAGATACTTAACATATTGTTATTTTAAATCACATTACACAGTTAGTATCCTACAAGACTATACTGTAACCCTTTTTTTCTAACACTTACATTTTGATGACTTGCAATGTGATCACTGTATTCCATATTTATTTATTTGTACATGTTACTTCATCCATAGTTTCTTCAACTAATCTCTGTGAAAGTCAGAATTTGCTGAATGGATTTTTGGTCTGAGGTGTAGACTGGTAAGTTAGTATGCGAGGGGCCTTAAAATGTCAGTTTGACATTGAAATCATAATAGGAACAGGAATGTTTTGTTAAAGCTGTTTTTGATTTTTTAACTGAAAACAAGCTGAAACCAGGTAAGCTAATTCTCACATATTAGTACCTAAATTTGGAATAGCTAACATCTTACCAGATAGCAAAATTAGCATTTCCTTGGACCCACTTTTATCTCCAATTTATTGTTCAGTCAGAATTTTTTTAAAACATCGGGTTTGGTAGGTTGTTGAATGGTATGATTGAATGGTTGAATGCGCTGAAAACTGGACGAGAGTGTAATTTGCAGCTTCAAAGAACTAAAAGACGCTCAGGAGCTGATGGGAGCTGGAACGTTGACTGACATTTCTGTCTTAAACATTGAATGATTGAATGGCTTTATAAACCACACCAAAGATGGTGGTGGATGCAGACAGATAAATCTGATCTTTGTGGTCGTCTCCTGTCGTCCTTGAGAGCTGAGTGGGTTCAGTCAATTAATGTCTGTAATTGGACTGCTTGGAATATCTGAGCAGCTAACGTTACTTTGACAGTGATTTAATTTGACATGTTAATCAATCATCAACATAGCCAGAGCACACACTAATATGTTAACAAGGGATATAAATAGCATTTATATTGTGTGCGGACAAAGGTGTGACACACAAGGCATTGTGTATGATCCAAATGTTTTTGCACTTTGATTATTGGTTCATTTTGATCCATTATCTTTAGCCTTTGTGTCAGGAATGTTTTCCTCAGTGATGGAGCCAGAAAATATGTGGAAATGTCAAAATATCAACAGCATCTGATAAACTATTGTGTTTTGCACATGCCTTGTGTCGATGGCTACCTTCAGCAGTTTGTACTGCCTCACTTGCTTGTGTCATTAATCTGTTATTCAGTGCTTCTTCATGTGTAAATATTACCGCTCAAAATCGGTGTCGATGAACTCATTGTTTACAGAGCAGATCCCCTCCCTCGCCAAACTGTTAGATTAATTACTCTGCTTTAATGGGCCCTACTACTGGGTACGAGTAATTAAAAGATAATGATTGGTCCCTTTGAATGTTACAAATAAAGATGCAGGAATTCATTTGTGTTATTCAGGTTGTTCAATAAAAGATTAGGCCCTGTGTGGGGGCGGGGGTGTTGGGGCCACTTGCTATTTTCTGCCAAATTATTCATGCTTGTGTTTCTGCTCTCAGCAATCCATATCAGATAAACTTTGGATTATCGGACTGGATAAGAATAATGAATAAATGCAGCTAGTCATTGACATTCATCTTCATGACCCCCTCCTCTAGCTGGAGAAAAATAAAACTGAGGTCATTTAACTTTTATTGGATGTTGACAGCTGTATTTGGTGATGTAGACAACCCAGTCCTTCTGCGAGTGGGACTGGTGAAACTATTTATGACCCCCCGCCCCCCCTTGCGTGTCTTTAAGTACTGACCTGCTGCAAAATTGCAGTAAAGCTTCCACCAAATAAAAATGCAGTGAAGAGACCGTCATGGTGTGTTTGCTTCATATTTGATTAATTCCTGGTAAATGAATGCTGACAGCCACTGGAGCCACTGCTGTGCGACACAAAGACTGAAGTTAGGCCAGCTTTATGCATAAATCTTGTGAAATGAGTTTATGTAGGTTATAGCCAGAAGGTAACAGAGGTGTGCTCAAAAAGTGGCCAAGACAAATAAAAGTGAAACATTTGAAACTGTACTTCTCTGCACCAAACTTCTTTGTCAGTTCGGCAATGCATGTGTGGCAAATAGAAAACTCCCTGCAAATAAAAACCAGGTACTAACAACACAACACAATACAATACTACACAACCAGATACTGACAATATGACCAAACCCCACAACACAACCAGATAATGACAACATGATCGAATACTCACTAAACAACCAAATCCCACAACACGACCAAATACTCACAACACAACCCAATACTAACAAAACATTTAAATACTGTTCTCACAACACAATCAACACAACCAAATACTCAGAACAAGACCAAATAAATATTCACATCACAACCAACTCCTCACAACACAACAGAACACTGACAGCACCACCAAATAAAAATTCACAACACAACCAGCTCCTCACAGCACAACCAAATACTCAGAAAACCAGTGTTTCCAGGGAACGTGGCCTTGAGTCAGATGACTTGAATTGGCAGGCTAATAATGAGCATGAGGCTAACGCGAGGATAACAGCTTACATCTGCACACACATGCACAAAACACTTAATTACACATTCAAGTTATACACATTCAGAGATGCAAATGGAATTTTATTTACATGCACATGAAAAATTATTTCAGATATATGAATGTCAGTTTTAATTAAAAAATATTAGAGATCTTCATGCACAGTTTAAACATCAGATTACACACTTCCACCCTATTATGTATTCAACTCTTCATACTTCATACTGCTTCATTCGTCAAATTCTCATGACATGACATTAACCTGCGCAATAGCATATGAGCAAGAGAGGAAACGACTGTTTCCACTGAGCTACTGCAGTGCACTTACACACCTCACTACATTCCTTCTTAATACATTCTCAGAACTGCTACAAGCCTTCTCCTGTCGTTTACAGTTATCATGGTAAACTTATAGATCACGCAGTCAGCAGAGCTGTGGTGATGCAGCTTGTGGTTTGCCCTCCAGTCCACTTATTGACTGTCACGACTCCCAATGCGACACCAGTTGTTTTCCCAGTCTCCCTTGTGTCCTTCTCTCTCTCTCTCTCTCTCTCTGTGTGCGTGTGTGTGTGACGTTGGTGTGGCTCCCCCTCTCCATACCTATCCTCTATCAGTCCATTCTTCCCAGCAGCACAAGAACCCCATTTCCTCACCCACGCGTCAGCAGCTTGTTCTGCCAACCCCACTGTTATAGTCACACTCTTGGCCGCTCGTGTATCTTGTGTGCTGGAGTAATTTCCAGTTCCAGTTCCAATGTTTCCCCAAGCCTGTTACTTCCTGTGTTCTTCTGTGTTTCAGATCCCCTCCACCCTCCCTTCCCCGTTTTGTCTCCTCGTCCACCCACGCCAGTTCAGCTCGCCAGCCGAATTCCTTGCTCATCTGCCTGCCAGCCCTCCGCTTCAGCCCGCCTCTCATCTCCACCACCGTAACCATCTCCCTTTATCTGACAACAAACCCACTTTTCCCTAACACCTTGTTTTCTGTCCCTGAGATTAAGTGCAGAAACAAACGGACCTGAACATTTATTCCTAATTTGACATGCATGTTTACGATATTAGATTTTGTGCATCAGGTGGTGTGTCCACGAAAGGAAATAACATTTGATTGTCATCCACAATACTGCACATGTGATGCTCAATATTTTTTAAATGACATGGGCATTGAATCAAGGGTTTTTTGGCCACAAAATTTAATTAATTACTTGTACTAGCTGACAACAGCAAACCAGTAAACAGATGGCCAGATATGGCTTTTGTGATCAGGGCTGGATATGTGACCCAGAGGAAAGAGAAAGAAGGATTGGTAACATCTGACAGGGCTGGATCCACCGTCAGGAGTCACAGAGAGCAACATGTCACACTCATGAACATGACATGCATTTAACAATTGGCAATGTGATTCAAATGACAGGCAACATGCTACATGAAACACAGCACTCAGGCGCTGGCAGTTGCATCCCAGCAGGAGCAGAGGCATGAGGCAACGGAAAGCCTGACTGCGTTCAATCCTTCCCACTGTTTGTCATCACTGGACACACTGGGGGCCTGACAGAAATGTTTCTCAGCCATATGACAGCCTCCAACTCTGTGATGTAGAAATGTGCTCATGAATCTTTCCTCCGACAGATCCAGCCAGATAATATTACCATTTATTCAAACTTGTCCTTACAGCTAAATGCTAGGAGGAAGTCAAAGGCAATATTTTAACGAGCCTTCTGACATTAAAGGGAACTTCTATCCTTGAATACTTGTGCAGGATTATATCATCAGTCTATGGTGTCCCTCATGTTCAGTTTTAGTTAATTCTGTAGTTCACAAACTTTTTGACTTCTTGACTTTTTTTGTCACTGCATTTTTTAATCAATCAGCAACAATGGTCAGGGGAAACAATAAATAAAAAAACATAAAAACGAAAATAAAGCTTCAGAGCATAATTAAACTCTTGTTTGTTTATTTTCTCTACATATATCACCATCGTCATTATCGTCATCATCATCATCATCATAATCATCACCGCCATCATCATCATCATCATCATCACCATCATCATCATCACCGCCATCACCATCATCATCATCACTGTCACCGTCATCCCCATCACCCACATCATCACCATCATCCTCATCATCATCACCTCCATCAGTCCCCTTAAATTCAATCAAGATGCACCAGATTGCACACACTCAAAGATAGCAGTCTCATCATCATGTCAGATTTCTAGAATAAGTGAGTTATTCTTTTGAAAATGTTGAAAAACATCTCTGCGCACAATTTATTAAGTTCTTCCTTGACCCATGAAACATCTTTTACCAGTTTTGTGGTAAATAATTTAGTTGTTTACAAGCTAACTAACTATCTATCTAACAAGTGACAACACAATCTTTATGGTGGAGATATTAAATAAACGGATATTTCCTGCGGCCAATCGGAGGACGGGACTGTGATAACCAATCAGAGGGCACTGTCAATTGTCCTTTGACCTTTATGCAAATGAGACGTGCGCGTGTCCCAGGAGCCCAGGAAGCGTGAGTGGCGTAAACGTGCACACGCATGGCACTGAACAGGTGATCGCGTGACAGGTTCGTGTTGGACCCAGCGGACTGATACGTGCTCGTGTGGGTCTGAAGTATAGTTGTAGTTCGTAGCAGCAGCAGCAGCTCGTTAGCAGCCAACCAGGCTTGAGCACACGCTGGAAGTTAGCCTGCATCAGTGGAGGACACGGCTGAACATCTCGGCCTCGATCCTTGCTTGTGGATAAGTTCACCTGGAGGAAGACGCGGACTCTTTTCTCTGAAAAGATCCACAGGTGAGTTTTACTGCGGAGTAACTCCGTCCGATAATGGACTCACTGCCCCCTTATGGCTGTAACACAAGACGTGGGGGGGGAAACTTTGCCGGACATGACAGTGTTTTCCCAGGATCTATAGTTTAAAACGTCACATTTACCGAACATATTAAATGTTGCTAGCTACAGGAAATATAATTTATATTCATGGTTTATTCATTCACAAAATATAATGATATAAACATAAAAACATAAAAAAATACACTGTTGTCATGTTATGTTTTAAATATGAATAAAATCTCAATGATACTGAATGGACTTTTATGTATGTATGTACGTATTTATATATTTATTTGATTTATCTCTCAGCACAGGAATACTTCAGGAGTGAGATCCTTCTGCCCAAGATCAGCTACAGATTCGTGCCAGTCTTATCCGGTGGGTTGTTTTTATCAGATCTTTCTCTGGATGGTGTGCGTCAGAAAGTGATGGATTTACTGGCACTGTTATGTATAGACTCTTTTTTTTCGTAATACATTTTTGAAAGATGCCATATTTCAGCCTAATAGACAGTAGATTATTATAACACCAAGGTAGGGCATTATTATTCTACTTTTGTGCCTCTTGATTTCAAAACCAGCTTTCAACATTTTTCGAATCAGCATCTTGAGGTAATTATTAACATGTTTCTGAGAGCAAATGCTTTGATGGTGACGAGACAGCGTGTGTTGATAATTGCGTAGTGGGATAATGGACAGAGAACATTGCAGGAGGTGCTGGACTCAATGGGCCATGATAATTAACCAAAAAATCTTAATGGCACTGGGCAAAATGGTCCTCTGACTCACATATGATAGATATTTAATGTTTCATTTCAATAGTGATGGGAATGCAAAATGCCAAACCACCAACTGTCAAACTTTTGCTGCTGTAATTAGAGGAAACTCTTAACAATTTCCCAGTGCAGCCTGTGCCAGCATTCAGCACTTTCATGAGGAAGTGGAGAGAAGGAAGGGAATTGTGTGCGGAACAGAGCAGGACTGCACATTGAGGAGTTTACAATTAATTCAGTGCTTGGCATCCACTGTGTGTGAATGTTTATCCTTTTGACAATTAAAGAGTAACAAGTCACAGCTGTCATCGGGTAGTGAGCCAAAGTTTGTGTTTTTTCCCCCGAAGAAAGAAAACACTTTTATGTAGCATGAACAATCTATTTCCAAAAACCCACAGAGTCTGGATATTTCTTCCAGTTGTGGCCAGATGGACGAATGAGTGGGCATCTTGTAGAAATGACAAAGTGAACCGCAGCGGCCTTATACAAACACATTAGTCAAGTTATTCTGACCACCTCGCCTCTGTGTAAGCTTGCTCTACACAGCTGAGAAATCCCACTTCAATTTCCTTCCTGGCTGCTTTAACCCACATAGACACCAGAGGGAGCGGTGATCAATACACTGTACTTGGCCATCATTATCAAGACTTATATCCCCTTCAGCTCAGGCCCCATTAAATCAGAGGACCCCATTCTTCCCACCCAGTGTCTCACCGAGACTCTAGAATCACATTAAGGTCTGATTTACGTGTCTTTAATGACAGACCACCGTTAATTAGCTGATGGTGCAAAAATGCTGCTTCTGCCGAGGACGATGACGACCATCTAGGGCCCAGGAGGATGTTTGCTTCCGGCCACTCTGAATCTATCATCCCTATCAAGCCGCACTCACATTGCAAAGGCAGCTTCCTCTTTTGGCTGCGGCCATACCTCATATGTTGAGAGATGCCAGAGGCAATAATGAATCGTCGCTGAGATACTGGCTTCACTTTCAGGGTATCAGCTTCCTGAGGGTTTTGGTCTGCGGCACCGTCTCTAACTTCCCTTTCTTGAAAGTACTTGCTGTCAAACTGTGGACTCCGATGACATCTTCCTCTCTTGTTTTGTTCACAATCCATTGGTTCCAGCCTGAGAGGCTCTCCATATCATTAGCAAAAAATAATTTGGTTAGTTTAATGGAGTGACTTAGACTAACAAGTTGTTGCAACAAGAGTACCCTGAAGTGACTTGAGATGTATTACCACAGTAGTAGCAGCTGCTCATTAGCTCCTTGCAGTGTTATTGCAGTTAGGCTCATAAGAAACCTGCATAATATCCATGCACGGCTGTAAAAGAGAGACGGCTGATAAATTGCATAATAACCAGATTAGCAATATGTCATGCTAAGCCCCTGGCAAATGGCAAAGGAATTGGGAAGATTCTAGCCTCCCTGTGAGATGAGAACGATATAAATAGAAACCTTGAAGCACAATTTGTCAAGTTACATGAGCAGAAGTGCGTCCCCCCTTTTGCACCCCACCCCAAATATGTAACGGTCCTTTGAAGCAGATTTCATCAAGTCATTATGGAGATGGTGATGCGTTTGTGAAAGCACTGACAAATATCGGGTGTAAAGGTCACATTCATTTGAAAAACTGTGCTTTGTGATCTTTATTTCATAGTGTGTGACAGCAAACGTGCAGCAAGGCATTACAATTTTTCATATGACAAAATCAAACCGTGGCCATTGCAGAGGGTTCTTTTGAATTATGAGGGAATTTTATGTTTAAAATTATCATATTTTCAAAGCAAGGAGTGAAGTTGGATTTTGCACTTGTCTGCTGAACACTTTGGTCCCTGATAAAGTTGCAACATTCATAAAATGTGATAAAGCCACCGAAATAATTTTTTATTACAATGAAATTTGTGATAAAAAATAGTTTTGATTAAAATTCAAACAAGAAACTGTACATGAACAGAAGACCATTTCGAATGAAAAACTTAGTTCCTAGGAACACAATAAAAGTGATGTGGCAGTGACTTCAAGAAGAGGCACAGAAAGAGCATTTAGCCTTTGTCAGTTTCAATATAAACAATGAATCTCAATTTATTCACATGACAATATGTTAGAATAAAGACATGTTTACCTCTCACTACTACTCATACACTTTTTATTCAGTTAGTTCTCCTGAATAAGAGCCATTGTGAAAAAGGACATGATTTTTGGATGCTTTTAAAGCCTCGAACATTTTGCTCCTTGTATTCTGCAGCTGGAGACATGTTTTATTTATGGAGCTGACACGTTGTCCTGGATGTTCACTTTACTTCTTGTTAATTCTCTGCCACTGATTAGCAGTTGCTGATTTGCTCAGGTATATTAAAATTAAGGTGGTGTGTTGTGGTGGGGAAGAGAAAATGTAATTAACTTGTATTCTATTGAAATATCAGTGACAGCAAACAAATAATAGGGCCACAATTAAAAGAGGTGTGCAGGGGAAGACAACACCATTGTATCTGATTATAACACCAAAGAAAGGAGGGAGAGTAATGACTGCTTGGGAAAATAAATGTACACACCAGTTTGATGTTCGTTGAGCTTATCTTTAATGGTAACAACCTTTTCTTTATTTTAAGCTATAGTGGCTTAGCTCTACTTTATACTCTGTCCCTTATCTGTTGGTTTGTTGATCCATCACTTTTGTCCAAACTGAAATATCTGAACAACAAGTAACTGATTTAGACTCCTGGTACATAAGGGACGGGGTGCTCTCTAGATGCTTTAGAACTCTTAGAACAGATTAAGACAACATTTTGTGCAGACATTCTTGGTGCGTGGCCGACGAAACTTACTGACTCTGATGATCCCCTAACTTTTCCCTGAACACCACCGGCAGTTTGACTTTTGTCGGGTTTTTAGTGATATGACTCAAAACTCTTAGATCGACTGATTTGAAATTTGGAACACATCCATGGTGCCCTGAAGATGAATCTAATGACTGGTGAAGTGCCAACCTTTCCTGTAGTGCCCCCAGCAGGTCAAAGATGTCACATATCAACATGTTAGATGGATTGGCACAACAATTTGTTCTTACATTCATGGTTCGCAGACGGTGACATTTGTGGTTTTCTTGACAAGTTAGAAATTTAAAATTCGCCTTTGATCCAAGATTGTGGTTATAGTCCCAGTTCCAGTTGCTGACCACACAGATTACACACTTCTAAAGTAAAAATATTTGAATTGAGCGTGACATAATTTTTTATTTATTTATTGATTCACCTGTTTACCTCCTGTACTGGGTTGTGAATGTTGTGTGGTTTGCTGCAGCGTCTCTGTTCTCTACAGGGCAACAAATGAAAAACGTGTGTGTTCCAGTGACGTTGCGAACAAGCCGAGCCATGAATTTAGAACAGGATATTGGCTAGAGGGGAGCTGTTTGGAAAGTAATTACATCAAAGGCTGTTGTGGGAATATTTGCCACACAAAAATTGCTGCTGATGATATGCGGGGCCCCACAAGGCAGTAATTAGGAACTCCTGCCTTATGGCCAGTGTATTTGGCTCTCTCTTATGCTAAACAATTCTTCTTACATTTATGAACCTGTCAACTTATAGGAGCTGCACTGAGAGCAGATATCTGTCCGTGTGGACCACATGTCACTTACTGATGGCCTGGAACATAAGTTGTGTGCTGTGTCTTTTAATCATGATATCATTTTATGTGAACATTTTAATGGATGCCGACTGCATGCCCACAACATTTAATGTGAAATGTTCTTCTATGAATGTTTACATGTGCACTGGTATCCCAGTTATAAGGCAGTGTTTACATGGGACATTTAGAAATCTGGTTATTCATATCCCTGTATACTTAATAAATACCTGTATCCCGGTTCCAGTACTGTTTGCCCTGGCACCTGTGACGTTTAATAAACCATTGTATAACCATATAACAGGGCCTACCGGCAATTTTGATTCCTTTATGTTGGCTATTGAAAATGAGGCCGCTTTGGCTGATACGGGCTTAGCTCTATTAAATGCCAACATCGCGTTGTGGATTTGGCTTATCCACTTTATTGCCAGGAATGGTAGATGAGAGCGACAGTAAATATCAACGTGTCCTCCACTTCGGCCGGTGTCATGCTGTCACTGCCACCGCACAGAACCATTGGGTTAAAATGCACATACATAATGTTGATAACAAATATATTTCGTTTTTTAAACTTTTAATTCGTGTAATGCTTTTTTAAATTTGTTTTTATGGGGTGAGGGCAGTGATAGGGAGAATACTTAGGGGGGTGGAGATGAGAACTCAGTGCATAATGATTGTCTAGTTAGAAAAGCAGGCAGAAATTCTACCACCAGCATTTCCACCAACCTCTGTTTGCCCACACACCGCATTCATATTTTGATGTGCTGAGACAGCAACACAGTTGGCAGTGAGTCAAGACAAATCAGGGAACTTAGACAAGAGGTTATTCATTTAGTGACAAGTTTTATTTTATTCCACAACACAAAACTCAAAGTGAAAACTGTCAAACTTTGACTGTTGCAACACTTTGCAATCCCAGTGCTCCAGTGTGGTCTTCAATAATAATCTCCCCCAAAATATAAATGAGCAGCAGCCTATATATCCTAAATGAGGAGATCTTGACCTTTTTAGTATTTGATTTGTGAAATCATAGATCCTGTCGCGACAATTTCATCATCAGTAATGAGAGCAGTGACATCTGTGGCTAAATGACACCAATTTATAATTTGTGTGCTTTTATTTAATAGCATTGCACTGAATGCTGCATGAAGAGGAATACAGTCCGTTCAGGGCATAGGTTATGTCTTCAAAAACTGACAGGCCTCTGTAATAATCCCATTTGTACAACATAAAATATGATTTTCATTATCCAGAGAAAATGGTGTCTGGAGTTGTGCTTGTAAGGAGTGGTGTGAGATCTTTCAGGGCTCAGTGTGCATTGATCCCTGTATAATCTGAGTGAGGATGATTCCACTGTATAAACTTGGAATCTGTGTGGCATAGCCGGAAAACACCAGGAGGTCATGCACTTATTCTGCCAGTGCTTGATACAGGGTTGGAAAATTAAATTGTGGCTCCTGTCTTTGTGAGTTGTAATTTGCGATTTGGGGGGGGGGGGGGGGGGAAACAGCACATCCCTTAAATTAGAGAGAGCAGATGTAGTGCACATATTACTTGTGCTCTGACTGGTTGAAAAGGATGACCTCTAATACAACTCCCAGGAAGTTGATGATGTCTCTGCCTGACTGCAGCTTTGTTTGAAACTGTCAACGCTTGACTTAGCAGCCGTATTTGTGAAAATATCTAGTGTGGGTAACAGCATCCAAGCAAATGCGTCATTTCTTTTTGTGATCATGCAATATTAGTCAGGACAGTGAAACTATTGTACTTAGCTGAACTGGAAATAATTTGAATGATTGTATTCATGTCACCAATCAACTTTAAACACATTTGATGTGGCATGCAATTTGTTGGAATGTTTTCAAATACCCCCGCACACCGAGTCAAGCAAGGTTAAACGCTTAATGTTGCTCCACTCTTCTGTGGTGCCTCCTCTGATGCTTCACATGGGTGGTAACAGGTGAGCCCACAGATTATTGTTGTTGAAAACTATAGTTCCCTTGTTCGTGCTCAACAAACAGCCTTATATTTGTTTGTCGTCCATGGTGAAGAACACAAAATACTTACATACGCTGCTTCTCAAATGCGTTGGTGCCGTGACTGTCCGCTGAGGATGGCTTTCCTCACTGGAGTCCTCGATTTTTGTAATTAACAGTGAAACAATACTGCCTTACTTTACTGGTAGGTCAAGAGAGAAAAAGATGCACGAGCCATTTCGGTGACATTACAAGACTCTGGTAAATGTACGTTTCTAAATCTTTGACTGACAAATAAATGACTCTTTTTGCACATATTAATACAATATTTGCTTTTGTATTTGCATCAGCTGGGTCCTTGCAAAAAAACATACATTATACAATATTGTATTTTTAGGCTGTTATTTAGAATTGGTCTGTAGGATAATTGAGTGCATCCTGTCTCTAGATGTGGAGCTATTGTTTTTATTTTTAGCACCAGTTTACAACAGGAGGGTCCCATTCATCCCAATTTTCCATCTGTACGCACATGGTCTCATTATGTCTTCCTATGATCCAGTGGCAGCAGGTTGTAATTAGATGATTGTTTATTGAGTGGGCACACGAGCATATGGGTATATGTAATATCTAAAGAAGGCTGAGTATCCAATAATGCGATATTGTAATTAAAGAAAGCAAGGAAGTGTATTTAACATGCTTAATTCTTAGCTATTCAACTGTATCCATACACAGATAAACAGTAGGTGGATAAGCTTATATTGTTGTGGCATTATGGTGTGATTGATTATATTCAGTATTTTTTCCATTGTCTTTACCATAAAGCTTGATTTAGCATAATTCTACCAGACATGTGTTTTTCGTCATATTTGTTGAACAGAGCCAAAAAAATTCAAACAAGGTTCAGAG
Organism: Paralichthys olivaceus; assembly: GCF_024713975.1. NCBI lineage: Eukaryota > Metazoa > Chordata > Actinopteri > Pleuronectiformes > Paralichthyidae > Paralichthys > Paralichthys olivaceus. The sequence continues at coordinate 10,981,602 of NC_091093.1, forward strand.
GGTAAATCCAGACTTTAATGTCCAAGGAAACACATGCTTGTTAGACCTTTAATACAGTGGATGTGATTGTCACACTCCAGAAAAGTTAAAGTTACACAGATTTTTTTCATTCTCTGGTTTGCTCATTTGTTTTAAAACAGAAATAATGAAAGATTAAATTAAAAATCATATTTTTGTTTTGGAATTACTTTGAATTTCACAGTTGGTGAGCATAAGGATAATAACAGAAGAGATCTTCATTACAATTTTGTTTTGGTATGAAAGAAGGAAATTAAAATGTGGCTTAAACAAAAAGCACATAATTTATTTTTATTTGATGTGTGTGTATGTGTGTGTACATGTGTACCAGCATAACACACGTGTATATGTGGAAGTGGAATTTGGATCTGTGTACAGGAGCAGATGTTTTCTCAGGGGGTGTGTGGCGCGCTCAGCAGTGTTTGGAAAAGGATGCACGCTGTGCTCACTGTAATTGGTGCATATGTTAAAGCCATTCCTCGCTGAGGTCCCTCGTGCAGTTTGTTATCCTGCATCCCCACCTTCTTCCTCGGAGGACTGAAAGCCAGGGCGCGCCACGGCAGACATTGAAACTTGTCCATGGTGACTGAAGGGAATGCAGGAAGATAGATTACACTCAAATGCATCATATTCCCAAAGCAATTGTTCCTTTTGAGCTCGCCATCTATCGCTCTGTTGTCAATAAGCCTAGAAAAATTCACATCTATGCCAGGCTCTATGTGGAGAGGGCCTGACAATAGTCCAGTCAAAACAGAGACAGTATCAAGTCTGCATGAGTCCAAGAACAGAGGCCAAAAGAAGAAAAGACAAAACCTCCACAAACCAAGTCCACCTGTGAAAGTCCAGAGCAATGGAGAGAACCAGACTGGCTCTTTGACTTGCACCAGCATGTCTCTAATACCTGAGATGTTAACTGCAACAAAGGACCCACAAGCACAATGGGAGGGAACTCACCGACAGGACAACAGAAACAGGAGGCAGAAGATAAATTGAACTATGATTTAATGAAATTAAGACTATAGTAGACTGATGAAATAATAGTATTGTTATTGATATTTTACATTTAGAGCATGGGGTGGATGGCTTCCACAGTTCAGAAAGACCGCTTTTGGTCATTCTGCTTTTTCAGTTAAAGTAGTGGGGACATTGAATTATACACGTGCAACAATTGTTGACTCAGAGTAAATTATTGCAATATTTAAAACCAACTTGAAATGCCACCAATGAAAGCTTTGTATTCAGTGGACTTTCATGTATTGTGGTGCCAAAGTTCTCATTCATGGCCTTTATATATTGTCTATGCTTTATATTATTATTAATATTATTATCATCATCATCATCATCATCATCATTTCATAATATACAATGAGCACATGTACAATACATAGAGGCTGTGCAGTGTCTTTACAAAGCATGTTATTGTGTTGGCTTCAGGGCTACACTACAAATGAAAGTGTTTTTGGAAAACATGCAATGATGAAAGTGGGAGGGAGGAAATTGGAAAAATAATGGAGCCATAGTATGAATACAACAGGAACATAAAAAAACATTATATGCAGTAAAGCAATAACAAGACCAAGTTCAGCCTGAGTTTAAATGCACAGCGATGAGATCTCATAAAATTCCGTCTTTTATGTTCATGTCCTAAAATCCCCAATGGCTGGTTCTCACTGTGTGGATGTACCACACTAAACCTCAAATTAATGTGGGATGATTATGGAACATTTGGAGAAAAGATAAAACAATCAACACCCGCGCTGTACACATACATACTGTATACACAGAGTGTGACATGAGACAAACACTAGCAATCTCCTCGTATTGATTTGCCAGTGCTGATGATCGGCAAGAAATCTTTTATAACAGCTGCTTATATCCTACATTTGATCTATATAATGCCCATATTCCTTATGTTTTTCATTGAGGCTTATAGCAGCTGGCTGGTCATGATGCTCCCTCTGTGCTTGTCAGATTATAGGCAGCCTAGACCCTGAAACCAGGAGACTATTTTTAGACCGCTAATAAGAATTCATTTAAGGGGGTGCCTTCAGTTGAAACAATATGTTCAGTGAGCGAGCCAGAAAAATGAGCGAAAATTATTAATTACCTACAAGTCTTTGTTTGACTTCATAAATAGGCTGACACAAGAATAATAAAAAACCAAATCGGTTGATCTTTTACTCAATCATTAATGGCGTGCTGTGGTTTTCAATCGTGTCACACTTGAGCTACAGCAACTGTAAGTGTCTGTGATATTAAATAAATATTTTAAGCTTCAACATGATAAGGCCCTCATCCTCTGTGTCGCCTGTGCGAGGCAGCTCTTTGATACCAGATTCTTCTTTGCACTGAGACGTCGTGATCTGTCTCTGACCCAGAAGCACCATCTAGACGCGCTGCAGTTTCACACACTGTGCCCAGCTGTCATATGTAGTCCAACACAACACATCTGAGCATGCACTATTTATCACAAAGGCACTTCCACAGACACAACTGTTGCAAACTAGCCTCATGCATTCACAATAAGTACGTCATTTATAACCGACTGTATATGCATGAAAAGATTCTTCTTTAGTCAATATATTAAATTTATTTAACTAAATTTGGATTTTAGTGTTGATACAGATTCAGTGTATACTCAATTCGTTTCATGGCAAAATGATTTACCTTTTTTATTTTGCTTTAAAATGAGAATTTAATACTTGAAAACCTTAATATCCAACCATAACTGTTAATCACCGCAGTGATTATTACTCACTAAAAAACTGATGTGATACTGATATGACCACACAGATCACGACAGATCAGTAAAGAAGGGATCCAATGAAAGTTGCTTCATTCCCTTTTAGTGTTTTATTGTAAATTGGCATATCAGGTTTTAATGACAATCCCCAATGAGGACTGAAGCATTTCTCTTTGACGTGGGAACTGGGAACCGAACCAGACAGCGTTCAGTTCCATCCAGATTGTAAAGGAAAGTTATGAGACACACACTGTGCTTTAAAATGACCATCGACACAAGCTAATGATAGTCAACAGGAAAAAAGGCAGCAGGAATTTATTAATTGTCCCAAATAGAGTCAGGTTGTGTAATAGATGATATTAAAGCAGAAAAAAGCATTTCTTGCTTTCATATGCGTCATCTACTGCATCATTCAAGTGTTGCAGCATCTGAAAAACATTTTTTTGTAATCAGCCTCTCACACTGTGGGTTTATTGAATACTTTAATGAATAGTGAATACTTGTAACCATGTGCTAAGGCAATTTAAGGCAAACAACAATTACTAATTAATTCGTTATTATGAGCATTGGGTATCGTTTGGTTTTTTACTGATACCATTGTTACATTTTCAAATGGTTTCGGTGCCTAAACAGTGCGAGAATTGATACTATATTTTTAAGAATAAGCTAAATTTTATTTTATTGTAAAGGCAAGTTGTTAGTTGAAACATTACTATCACATAATAAATAAAATGTAACCCAACTACAATAATTAGATAACAGATAACAATAGTTTCAGTGCTAAATACAGCAAAATAGTCTACACTCCAAACTTGTCATCAATTGTCTTCCTACCACTGGGGCAGGGACGCCCACACTGCCAAATCATATGTTTAGCATGGGGTCAAACACGGTGCCTCCCTCTGCTTTCAAATTTGATAGTGGATCCAGACAAACATTTTGAAATGATATTTGGGATGGGTCAGTCCAGTTTGCTTGGCTGATTATTTGACACTGGACATCTCTGTAAACGTGGAAAAGAAGAAATAACCATGTGTTTCAGGGACAGTGACACAAACTCAGTGCAGCGACATTAACTGCATGGGGGTCGGGTTCAGACACAAATACAGAATGCCTGTCAGGTTTGGGTTGGGAGTGGTTGGTTTTCTCTCTGGCCTCGGACGGGTTCAGATAGAAAAATGTGGCCTGTGCTGCACATGTTGAATGTATTCCTGCATTGTTAGGTGCCTCATTAAGTTTGTATTGTTTCTCCCTTGATATGAAATGTAAAAGATTTGCTGCATGTACCAGTATCATGATACTTTTGCATGAATAAAACCTCACTTTCGACAGTTTGAGGGAGCTTAAAGCTAACTGAAGGCTAACGTTACATGTTTCCAGAGCCGTGCCGACAGTGTGGTGTCACCAGAATTAAGTCTTAAGTGAACTGCACACACTGGGGGGTTATGTTGCTGGTAAGCAGACCTCCAACACTGCAGAGAGGCACCAAAATCTGTAGTGTCCAGGAGAATTGAGCCATTTAGATTTCTGGACCCAACCCTGTTTGTTATTTGCAGAAATCTGACCTTATCATTAACATGAAGTAATATTGGTAAGGCACACAGTGCAATTTCAATGAATCACCAATACAGTCCAAATGTTTTTTTGGTCTGTATTTATCATGCTACAGTTAACAGAGTTGTCATTGTTGGTTACTTTGATATAAGAGGCGACAATAGCTGAGGTGTCTGCAGCGGTTAAGTTGTAGGTACAAAGCTTGTCATCATGTCAGTGTAATTGTCGTGTGCAGTTTGAACAGTGAATGCCGGATATAGTAACAGTCCACTGAGTCAGTGAAAAGAGGAAAATTAAATGAGGGAGGGAGATACAGACTAGGAATGGATCAGAGTACAAAACATAGAATAAGAAAGTAATCATAATACAGTTGTTTTTGGTTTGGTGCCCAACCGAGACAAATTACGCCAAAGAAAAGAAATATTTAAATAATTAAACAAGAAAGTAAAAATGAATTAAGGATTTGAACTATGTCACTACAGTAAATGGCTGTTAAATGCATCTCTGTTTAAATGAAATATATCTATATATGCCTCTTATGGTGTAAAGTAAAAACTCTGTATTGTGATCAGATACATCTGAGTTGAATTAATCACTATAAGCAGATGATTATTTCTTATGCAGATTATCACCTTATCGACATCCGAGTGTTTATTCTATGAATCTGAAGTAATAAATTGGGTACATCTGCCATTAACTAGTTCCAAGATGAAATAAAACACTTGACTGTGGCTGCTGTGGCTTCAAATCCAAATGGTCAGAGTGAACAAATTACACTCTACTCACGTAACATATCCCTGCTGCTGTGGGAGAGCGGGGACGATAGTTACGCACTGTAAAAGTCCCAAAACGCGAACAGAGCTGAGAAGGTACAGGAGGGTAAAATAACTAGCTCAGCAATGGCAGTGTGAGACGAGTAAGATATCTCACTCTCTCTCTCTCTCTCTCACACACACACACACACATGTCCACAGCGAACTGATGCTGGGAGAGCAGGGACAGTTGCTGTGGCAGACAAAAAAACCCTAGTAATAAGTAAGAGCCTGTGCATTAGACAGCCTGCAGTGGCTCCAACACTAACATTTGTTTTTCATATATTGAATGAAAAGACCCAAATTGAACCCTGTAAGTGAATGTCTTGATTACTCTTTGCTTATATTTAAACAGCATTTGTGTAGGAATAATTCTGCCTCATGCTTTTTGATTCATTTGAGGGGTTTATCACTGTACTATAGCAATACAGTATATTTTCAGATATATTATTTTCTTATTTTTTCTTATTTATTTTCTTATAAATAAATAGTTTTATACCTAAAGTAGACAACAGAAGATAGAGTCTGCTTTCTTTGAGAATTTTTCTTTCTGGTCGAAACGATTGCCAAAACGATTCTCTCAACATTTTAGGATTTAAGGTAAACATTTTTTAGATTGTTTAGAATTTTTAAGGGCTTTTATTATAAACTTCAAGAATATACTCTGATTAGTTTGCCTGAAAGCCTTTGATCTTATTATGAATGTGGGATCTTGGCTGCAAAAGGCTGCAAAGCAATAACAGCTCACATTTCAGAATAATAGTTTCAGTACACTCTATGAATGCATTTATCATCATTGATGCATTAATTAGTTCTAAAGTGGTGATTACACAGCTGTCCTGAATTATTTTCATCTTACTGCTTTCTTTTTTCCAGAGGGGGGGGATCAAGACATGACACTTTCACAATGTAAACTTTAAGTGCTTTAACACCAATTGGATGGCTAGCTGTCAGCTCGGAACCAGCCTTCAGGAAATTTAGCTCCAGAGGAATAAAAAATGTGTTGTTGTGAACAAGAGAGTGGTTGCCATGGTGACGCCACGGCAGATTGGCCGGCAGAGCTGCTTGTTGGTGTCTATGGGCCGCAGAACGTCAGACTCGGGATGAGGAGTAGCCTCGGCCTTAACAAGCGTTGTCAGCTGCGTTGACGAGCCAGCTGATGGGCCTCGCCACTACACCCCGGGCCTGAGAATTTGTGGAACGGGCATCATTTAAATCCCTCTTTTAAACCTGTTCAAAACTCAGGCGAGGATTGCATTCACCGTGCACGGATTTTACAGGCTCCGCTTCATATGCAGATTAGTGTGTTTAATTGTCGCAGCGCCTAATTCTTGATGTATGACAGGAAAGAGGGAACGCATCCGAAGATGTGTATTCAAATAAAATATTCAAGGCTCCTAATGAAATATTCTGTCAGTTTGGAGTTTCTATGGGCGCCTCTGCCAGTGGAGCTGCTTTTAAGAACAGAGAGAGAGAGATGGGGAGAGAGAGAGAGAGAGAGAGAGAGACGGAGGCTGCTTTAATGAGCCTCTGGGCAGCCTCCACCAGTCCTCTAATCTCTGCCGGCCCTGTTTGTTTAGTGGCCTTTCTTCTCTGTGTGCCGTGGACTTTTCATGGCACAATGACGGACCAAACATCACATTAATAGCTTGTTGAAATCCTGCTCGCCCCATTTCTGTCTTGACAATGCGCAGGATGATCATCTGACATTTCTGAAGTCAGCTTCCCCGTCTTGATGTGTATTTCTGATACGCTCAATCACGAGGATAATCATGTCTTGTGGGCATAGAATATATTGCATTTTTATCTCTGCAACATTTTCAATTAACAGGGAGATGGAAATTGATATCCCATTAAATTTGATAAAAAAGGGTGATGATATTCTCATTGTTTATGTATTTTTTTACATGTTACTAATGGGCATATCCGGATTGCTTGATTAGAGACACATTGGATGTGTTAATTATGCCAAGAGGAAAGGAGCTGGAGTGTTAAATTACTTCACAATGCAGTGGCTCATTCACTGAAACCGGAGGAATTTTTCAAGATTTGAAATGTAACAGTGGCTTTGATTGTGTCCTGAAATAGAAACTTCAGACAAGAAGAGCACTTTAAGACTGAAAGGAGCATCAGTGCCGACTTTTAACACATTTCCTGTCAAGCTTAAGTGGGTGTATGTAACAAAGCAGCTCACCTTTTGATTATGCAGTGCAATAAAAACTCTTCCGAAAAATTACATCACCAATTTACTGGCTTTATAATAAAATTATTTTATTTTTTAGGGTTGTTGTTATATCATGTATCACTGCTTGTAGTAAGGATGCTGTTTGTGTCTGTACATTTGTCCCTGTGAGTTCTTCAGGAGAGATACAACAGCATATCATATTAAAAGCTATGGAAAAAGCTAATGCATTTTTTTTTTTAGGAAAATTATTTAGTTCTCATTTAAAGAGAAAAAAGAAATCATACCTCAAATCCTGCGAGAAGCTGTCACCAGCACAGGAGCTATTGTTGTTGCTGCATTTGAACCCAACCCTGATAAGCAACCTTAACAGGGTTACAAGTGTCAACAGAGGTAAGACGGTATAAAAATTCTCCAAATGTCTCAAACCCGAACCAAAATACAACGGGACACATTTGCTTCCATGAAAGTGAGAGCCTCGACTATTTTGTTAATTCGGAAAACCGAGCAGAATTAGTTTTTGTAAATGAAGATTATGTCATTAATTTTCACATAAGACAGCCCTGTTTTCCTGAATTAATGAGATCATTTCCTAAAAATAAAATCTGCTCTGTTTTTCTGAATAAACAAGATAATTAAGTCGTTAATTTAGAAAAACAGCGTTTCTCAAGTGAATGCAATACGCTTCCATACAAGCAGCTAAATTTCCCCTATCGTTTTAAAGGTACAGTGTGTAGAATTTTGTGATATCTATTGTTGAAATTGCATGTTGCAGCTGAACACCCCTCATCTCACCCTAACCTTCCAAACATGAAAAAAGAACCTGTGGTAGTTTTCATAAAAACTCAAAAGGTGTTTGGACTACTGTAAAAAACATGGCAGCCTCCATAGAGAGGGTCCCCTCATTGTAAATATAAAGTATTTAAATATAAAGAGCCTTTTCTGGGGTAAAGAAAACTACAAATTATATAATTTAGATGAAACGAACTGAAAACATCATGAGGATGATTTTACATAACATTTCTGCCAATAGTTCCCTTTCACCTAAATCTCACACACTGGACCTTTGAAACTTTTTCTGCACATTCTGTCTTATTATTAATTATTTTCAGGACTTCTTTCCTGCTGCTGCTCATTGTGTGTTGCCTTTTTAAAGTCCCTGGTAAGAGAAAGTATATTTGTATTTTTAAATCCTGGCACACAGCAGTCAGACAAATACAAATGAATGAAGAGTGTATGAAAGATTTGTGTTACTCATCATGTCAAACCAAACCACGGCCGATTATTCAGATAGGTTCAGGTTTAGAACAGTTTTTTTTTTTTTTTTTAGCTTCAGGTGCCAAAAATGATAACTGCATAGATGAAAGGTAGAATTTTAAGGCATTTTTAAAAATGATTATATTTTATCATACGATGTACAACAAGTAAATTCCAATCTTGTAGCCCATTGGCTCTGGGGGGTAACGGCCAATATTTTGGGGCTTATCTCCTGTATTGAAAATTTCTCCGCACAAAACACAAACAGTGATGTGATTTGTGGGTGTTTGTTGTTCAGATGTCTTTTGGCTAATCTCTATTAACAGCTATCTGCATATCAATGCAGATAAATCTGAAAACCAATAGCTGATGCATTTCAGTCAATGTGTTCCACCTCTTTTTGTCTCCACACAGACCTGTGGGCAACCAGAGCCTGCTCAAACATGATTAGTCAAACTAGAAGCATTAACCACAAGACTTCCAGCCCTAACATCTTGTCCCTTTCCTTCATATTCTACATATTTACATGCAAAATGTGTTTGTATGGAAGAAGTACATTTTGTCACTTGTGTCCTAATTGTGGCATTGTTATATTGTACTGCATTAGCCTTTATATTGTCCTGCCTAGCTGCAAATGAGCTATATAGCTAACTCTGGCTCAAAGGTTTGGTTGTGCATGTTGCTATCAAACTAATTTGGAATTAATTCAAGGTCCTAGACATCCTCTCTTTGCTGAATTTGAGCTATTGTCCTCAGGCAGAAGATACAGATTGACAAAGTCTAAGTCCAAGAGGTTTGTGAAATTATTTTATAACTCAGGCCATCAAACTATTAACTTCTAATGATGACTTAGATGATTATTTTATACTTGAGGGTCTTTTGATGACGGTTTTATTAATAATTATAAGCTCTTGAATTTCTGTTGTTATTTAATGTATTTATATATTTACATTTTTTGTTTTTGAGTCTGTGTGCCTGTTTTTCCAGTTTTTGTTTTTTTGCCTGGCTGCAACAAATTTTTGTTATGAATGCTATTACTGGTGCTTTACAGTAACTCTCCTTGATAGGTTATTTTTTGCAAAATTAAGTGAACACTGAACTGTGAAAAATTGGTTGACGATCTATAGTTACAGTACAGTGGCCAACCTGCCTTCAGACTCTATAGGTTTAAAGCCTTGCTTGATACTGTGTGTTTGAAATGCTATCCTCCTTATCGGAATTATGTTTATTTACTTACACATCACCGAGATTTCAAAAAAAAAATTAATACAAATAAAATAAAATGTCTTAAATACCGCCAACTCAGCAGAGCCACATCAGAGTTTGCCAAGTATGGTATCCATAAACATCAAATCATTGCCTGGGTTGAATTAAACTAATCCTGAACCCTGTTTTGAAGAGACAGTTCATGAAGTTAGGCGACATTGAGAATGAATGAATGAGTGAATAGAAAAACATGTTTCAGTGTGATCTGAGCATTCTGGCCTCAAAACAAAAATCAAACACACCGAATCATGTGTGATAGAATTGTGTTTGTGTCTGAACATGTTCGAATCTGTGATACGATTTAATTTCTATAAGCAACATAGAACCTAATTAATCACTGCAGGAAAAAAAACTAATCCTATTAGTAAAACAATGTAATTAGCCTATCTGCATGCATAGAATGAAACCAGGGATCCTAACATGGGGTGTTTAGTGATTAAAGATGATTTATTGGGGCTATTTAAATAATAAGAATTAAAACAATAACTAATGCAGTGCTCACCCTGCTTTTAATCCTGAGATTGTTAAATTTGAGCCAAAGAGGTTCCAGTTTCTACATAGTAAAACAAACACTGTGATTTTTATTTAAAAAGTATCCGTTGTTTTGTCCACAAGAGTGAGATATTAACACAGCCACTAGACTGAAAGTATAAAAATCAAAGCCACATATCTCCTTTTGTTGTGCACTTCCTGCCAATGTACAACATCAGTGGCAGCTCAGATGTTGCAATAGTTGTCTGAGAGTGACTGTGCATTGCTGCCTTATTTATCTGTGGATATAGAGCCTCTCCCTTGTGTTCTCCCCCATCTTTCAAGTTAAACTGTTCCTCTCCAATATTCAGGCTTTCCTCCTTTGCCTTAATAGGACCAGTGGTGCAGCAGATGGAGCTTTACAATGAAGCATGTGCGGAAAATTAATAGTCCTGAGGTGCAGAGCGTTGCATGATGCTTTTATAAGTTAACAAATATTTAATGTGTCCTTCTGAGGAGAGAAAATGCATGAATAATGCATGTAGCTAAACTAGTGTGTTATGCTAGCTGGATGGGTTAAGTGTAAGAAACCTTTTCCTCTTAAATTGACAGATGGATACATCTGTTTAGATTGTGTGTGAAAGTAGCAGAGTGCTATAACCAGGTTATCAGTGACCAAGATCTCAGTGGAGAAGACTATCAAATGTATTATTTTTTCAATCTGATTCAGCTTCTACTCTGGCCACTGGTATATACTGTCTCAGAATTCAAGATTCACTCTATGAAATGCTTACAAAATGATGCATTCTAGGTTGTTTGTATTTGTTGTTGGAATCCAGATTCGTTTGGGATGTTTCTGTGTGGAGTTTGCATGTTCTCTCTGTATCTTCCTGTACTCTGCTTGGTATTAGGTCAATTGGAGACTCAAAATTGACTGTAGGTGTAAATGTGTGTGTGAATGGGAGTATTGGCCCTGTGACATGCTGGCTACCTAATACTTGTAATAGTTGTAGTTTATTAAGAACTGTACTAAATGTTGAACTTTTTATAAAGATATTTTCTTAAGTTTTTTGTCATTTCAGTTACGATTACATAAATTCTGCCTCATATTTGAATTACCAGTGTTTCACATGTTACATGTCCGTACACTGATTACAGAAATATTACCAACTGCTGATAGTCACAGTCTACTTTAGATCACTACATATAATGGCAACAAAACTTAAAGGTTCAGTGTTTAAGATTTAGGTGAAAGGGATTTTTGATAATTCTAATCCTAGTGATGTTTTCACTGGTGTGTAATCATCTAAATTGTATGAATTGTTGTTTTCTGTACCATAGAATGGGTTCTTTATATCTAAAAACGTTCACATGGAGGAGGCTCCTCTCTGTGGAGGCTGCCATGTTTTTTTGCTGTCGTCCAAACTGGACAAACTTAAACCTTTTGAGTTTTCATGACAACTGAAGTTCACCACAGGTTCTCTTTCATGTTGGGAAGGGGAGGGTGAGATGAGGAGTATTCTACTGCAACATGCAACTTCACTTCTAGATGTCACTAAATTCTACACACTGAACCTTTAAATTAATTACGTATGGCACTATATAAGGCAACATCTGCCATTGTCATACAAGAAGCTTTTCCTGCATTTGAGTACAAGAAGCTGCAAAACATTGCTTATCTTGTTCCAACGCTTGAACAATGAGAAGCATTTCTTTTTATTAATTGTGACAGTTCTTTAATAACGTGTTATCCAAATGTGTCAATTTCTTTGAATTGTGGGTGACTTTTTCAATTGGTTCTTGCCGAGAGGTCCGACCTCCCTGTTCTTCCGCTTTGGTGGACATTGATTTCAATTTGATTTTACCCAAACCTGAGCACAGTCTATGAAACAGAGCCCAAATCCTGATGATAAATAACTCTATATACGTGAAAACAGCCTTGCTCTCTGTGATAATTCAACATGATTACAAAAATGTCTAAGCAGTCTATAGCACATATTCCTTTATGATTTCCGAAACAGCTTTACTCCTCACTTGACCCCTTCTTCTTTGATTTTACTCAGAGCTCTGTGTATCTCAGGCACACTTACCTCAGCATCCCAGCAGATGAGACATACTGTAGATGGAATGAAGACTTCTATTTGACATTGATGCACCTTTGTGGTATTATATGGAAATTGGCTGGGATGAAGGCGGAGGCTGTTTGATGTGCAAATGATGATTTTGGGGCACTGGAAATGTGCACACCACTGCTTTTCTGTTAATTGCCTTTCCTGTGGAGTCATGAAACTTTATTAGAGAAAGAATGAATGTGAGCTTAAAGCCAACTTCCAAGGTTTCAACTACTGGAGGACTTTGTGTTTTTAACATAGCAACACTAAATACAATTCATATTCATGTTTTTACAATTCTAGACAATTTAGATCTCTATATTTTCATGCCAAACACTGCCTAAGACTTGCAATGATACAAGAACAGGTCAGTCACTGTAAAGTCACAGTGAATGTAGAAAGACAACATGTCTGTAGTAGTAATCTTCACTGCACTGCTCCAAGCTTTAATCAGTTTCTCAGGATCAGACATCTGCAACCTTACTTTTAATGATTTTCTTAGACTTAAACAACAATAATTAAAACTATAACAACTGTGTGTTATTGCACTATTCATATGGTCTTATCAAGTATCACTATGACCCAGTGTCTACACACACAAAACAAAATTACAGTAGCTACATATCAGTGTAAACTGTTTGGTTTTGTGACTGGCTGGTGTTATCACTCTGTGTTCTTCACCACTTCTTCGCTAGCATCCTCTCAGTGACCAGATAAGGTACACACAAGGGTTGTCAGATATAGTTAGTTGATAACTTCACAGGCAATTTCAAGTGACTGTATATAAAGGTCGACAATGCATGTCTGCACTTCCTCTCACCATCCAGAAATGCAGCCAAATTATCCTGGATATAGGCTGTTTTGGCACACTGACAATACTTGTTTGCAGTTGTCTTGTAGGATATCTGCATTCTTTTTTTTGGAAGGAATTACATGGTAAAAACATGTGCGCTGCATATTAACCCAATAAGCCTATACCATGTCTCTACTCATACAGTGCGAGTGCTCTAGGTGCACACTGTACAGTGTCAATGGGCACCATAAGTTGTTTTTACTATGACTCCAGCAGCAGGAGATAAGAACATAGGTGACTTGTGAATTCTCAATGGTGTTCTTGCTGTTTTCTTTTTTCAGTGTGTTGCAGCACCACTGCCTTCCAGTATCGCTGCTGGGATATTATTATTTCCTTGCTTCTTCGGCAGCCTTTGAGACAATAGCTCCATTTGTGGTATATTGTTGCTTAGTAGTCATAACCAGTGACAGATTCAGGTATTGTCTCTTAACATCGCAAGAAAAACCTTATTGATGTGTAACAGTTTGGTTTATAGGAATTCAGCTGACGTGAGTGCGCAGTCTGTTGATATTCCAGATGTATTGTGTATTATCAAGATATATTTTAAACATGTCCATTCACATAATGAGTCCGCTGTCTCCTGAATGCTGAGCAGTCCAAAGCATCACAGTCCAAGCTGTGCTGAGTCATTTGCTCTCTTAGCACGCTCACAGCTGCCTGTAGATAGGGCTTTGTCTTGTGTTATAAGCAGATATTTGACATGAAGATGGGTGTTTTGTGTGCCTTGGAGGTGTGAGCAGTAAAAGGAGTGCAGTAAAAATTGCCAAGGTTGACCAAGGACAGATAAGAGCCACAAATGTATTATAATTAAGCGCTGCCCCTGCCTCTCAAGCTGTTGTACTATGTCCTTCCATTTAAAGCAGACCAGAAGACCTAAAGGAAGTTCGGGGATAATAAATAATTATCGACCAATTAGGCCAATATCAGGGCTAAGCTCAGCAATTGTTATCACATCAGTTACCTTGAAATGGGGACATTTATATGATAATGGAAACTCGGAGCTGAATGATACAGTAATATGCAAAGGTGGAAAACTGTCACATACTTTACAGTTAAAGCAGTCTTTAAGAGGACTTTTACAAAATATTCTAAGGTTCCTTTTTCCAGTTTTCTTAGTTTTTCCAGTCAAATACCCAATTAATGTCATTCTGCTGTTCACTGGATTGTTGCTAAAATACCGACAATTATTTTAATGCATTTAAAGAAGAAGGTATCAGGAGGGAATAAGGGTAAACTTGGGTCTTTTCCTGTTAGAAGAGTTGGTCACTCATCCCTTTGCTCAGCCGTGACCTCCAACTGTCAAGCTTTTCATTGCAGCACAGCACATATGCCATTGAGAGTGATTGGAAAATTGTCTCATTTCAAAAAATTTCATTTTTCAAACAAGTTGTTTTAAATTTTTGGGGAAAAACCAGTTGGCAAATGTAAATCAAACGGTACCTGCTCAAACATGACTATTGGAAGGTTTCAGAGCTTACAAGAGTAAGACAGGAACAAGAATTACTTTGGTTAGAGTTATGCTTTGATGTTTGTATTTTTGAAGAGAAAACTTTACTCTTACAAGGGAAAAGGATTTGAGGATGATGAGTAACCTCTGACAATAAGTTTGGCTGGATTTATAACTGAAATACTGCAACTGTGTTAAATCTTATGTAGCCACATCTTTTCTTTGTTCAGAACTTTTTTTTTCTCTCAATAATGCTGTTAGGTGAAGACAGGTTACATCTGTAGATAGTGAGCCAGTAAGCTGGACATGCTTATGTTTGCAGCTTAGTTTGAGCAGATAAACATAAACTCTCCTTCTTTGCAGACAGACAAAGACACATTTCCTAACAAGCTTATATTTTGTTTCATACATGCTATTTTGGCATCCAAAGAAATCAAAAGCTTGACTGCCATGGTCTGCCTTGCTTAGGTGTGATTGTTGAGGTATGTTTGTACAATCCCTGCTTGATGTAGTGGAATTCTTTGTTTTATCCTGTGCGTGTGCGGTCATTTTCAGCAGGCTGTCCACAGGACATAAGTTAGTCCCTGACATAGCCGAACTCTGATTCTACAGATACATTCATTCAAGATAAGTCAAAGGCAATTTACATAGCATGTTGACCAAATTGCTGATAAGGCTTAAAATATGAAAATAAAAGAATATAATAGCAGATGAAATCAAGGTCTCAAACTCATCTGGAATTGAAAGCCAGTGAGGAGATGTAGGAGTTAAGCCATGATTTTAATGATTCTAATCTGATCTGATATGAAAAGGTGAACTGTTCTAGAGATTAGGGGCAGCCACTGCAAACGATTTTGGGACATCCAGAGGTATCTGGTCAATCAGAATAAGGTGGAGCCAGCCCATTTAAAATCTTCAAAAACAATCAGCAAAATCTTAAAATCAACATTGGACTTGACAGGACATTTGGGCACAAGAATGGCAGACCTTTAAGTTTGTTTGTGCATGCGTGCGTATTAGGCAAAGACATTTGGGCGTTGTAATGTACGGACATCCAGATGGAAAGGTTCCCGAGGCCTGGCCCTGCAGTGTTATGGGTTTGGTGATTAATAGGGATGCAGTTGAGGGGGGGCTGCAGAATCATTAATTGAGCTCAGGACCTCATCTGCAATGTTTTGATGAAAATGAAGGGAGGAAGAAGGGTTGAATGTGTTGGGGCTGGTTGGGACAGCAAGAAACTTTGATGAAGGCAAACAACTGTGACGGGTTGGCTGTGGGAGTGGGCGTATAGATGATGTGTCCTGTGTGGTGTGTTGCTCACTTTCCTGTCTTAAATCTCATCATTGACTAAACCACAGAAATATCCAAATTTCTTCTTTTCACTGATGTACAAAATATTTAACCTTGCCGGGCACAAAAGCACAGTTAACCTTGCCTGAGGGAAATAACATTGTCCTGCAGTAACTTTAATCTTATAGTGCTCTACTACTCTCTTTGAGTGATGAATGGTTAATTGATCCTAAATGGCAAACATCATAAATGCAGAAAAATACACCTAGAGGGAGAGTGCATGAAAACACCCCTCCTTTGCAGATGAGCTGCAATTATCACTCCGTGTGTGAAAGGCTGAATTGTGCTCAAGAGGAAAGTCACTCTGCAGCGTTTGCCTGATTGAAAATCAGTTCTCATAAACACTGCCATCACCTTTATAGTCTCCCAGACAGTTTGATTCCCAGGAGCTGTAATAAAAACCCAGGGGAATATGAGGTCACATGCAGTTGGTGTTTTGCGATAAGAAAGGAATGATAGCCCCCTTTGTCATGAATTTATTTCCTTCAATTGACATTAAAGATTGAGTGCTGTAATTAGTATGTGAGCTGCATTGTGTAGAACGGTCTATCAAAATACATTTTTACAAATGGGCAGAATCTTCTGCTCCTTCAACCATTAATTGTTCTTTTGAACACTGATGAGTGGATGTTACATACTTTGATGTAGATAGATTGGGGTAGAATTCAATGTATTGTGCACTAATTTATTTCAACCTTTCATAAATCTTCTTATTCATCCCCCCAAAAATCTCTCCACCTCTGCTAAGAGCTGAGGCTCGGCATGAGATCTTCAGGCAGTGCGGTGCTGAGCTGGGCCTGTTCATTGTATCTCCAGACTGAGGAAGACCTTCTCTCATAAATTCTGCAAGCCAATTTCATTGTGTTTTAAAGACTTTTTATTCTGCTTTTTAAAGGCTCATCTTCTACTTTCACCTCAACAGTGGTAAAAGGCTACAAAAAGAATCTGTGACCCATTGCATGTGCGCGAGAACTCACCAACATGCCTTCCTGCCCATATCAATGTGTCTGTAAATATTTCACCCATACCAGAAAATTAATAAATGAACAAATGTAAAATTCTCTTTTGAAAAACTTAAAATGAAAGTCAAAATGAGATACTTTCATTAATTAAAGAAAACCTTTTTAATGTTAATTTAAATCTACTGGAACCTCAGCTGTGGCATTAACCTGCTGTAGTTTTTTTCACAACTGAAAAGATTGAAGCCAAAACTGCATTTTTATGTACCTCGAAAAGTGACTCAGAAAATTAAAAATATTTTGGAAAACGATATATCAACATATATGACAAAGAAAATACCAAAATAAGACATTTATGATTCATTCCCTCCCACATATTAAACGTATCTTAAGCCACAGAGAATGTCTTCATTGTGCTGCAAAGACACATTTTGAGTGACAAATAACAAATTGTCACAAAGCTTGATAAATGCATTGCAGATCCAGAGTTTGCTTCACAGGGAGAGACACTTCAATATTTCACCATCTTGAATTTGATTAATTTGAAGCAAGAGCGATCTATCTAATAGGTTAAATCTACAAATGGTACCTGAATGGATTTGTCACTAACTTATATATAGAGAGGTATTCACATTGGTAATGCTGGACAATTTCTACCCATAACTTAATAAAAACCCATAAAACCCATAAAAATTTGAACTTGATCATGAATTACAAATTAAAAGCATTACTCTTAAATCTGTCTATCTAAGCCTTCTGTGTTAGACAATTGTCTCTCTGGAGAAGCATATAACACTTAAAATAGAAACTATGCAGAGTACTTGGCAGTATATTGTGATATAATTGTCTCTTGCTCATAAAAGAGGTGTCAGTTAAAAAATAAACAAAAATAAAAATAGAAAACTGAGACAATTATTCAGATTTAGTGTGACACGTTGCATCTGCTCAGTTCAACTGAATGTGACAGGACTAACTTAGCTGCTGTTCTGTTTTTTCTCTGGCCAGTCTAAATGCAAAAGAGAGAGAGACGACAGAGAGAGACGACTGAATTTTCTTCCCAGGGTTCCTCTAACTGTATCTCTCAAAGAAGCGGACTTTAAACCCCTTTAAATGGATCCAATAACGGAGAGGGCTTTTCGGTGACGCTTGTGTAATTGTGTAACCCTAATTTTCCTGGCACGGAGGCTCTGACAGAGGCCTGTCATCTCCCTTAAGCCTCTTCTCTCAGCCACGATGCTGGAATGAGATCTCGTCTTAGCTGCAGAAATGCTGAAAGTAATATAACAGACACCAAGAGAACAAAATCACCTTCTTACAGAGAAATCCCTTAGAAAAAGGGCTTTAGCTTCCATATCTATGCTGGCCTCTCAGCTGACATGATGCAGTGAAGAGGGCTGCGCGATACCCACTCATCGTACGGTCTCACAGATGAGGGAAATGTTTCATCTCTCATGGTGATGAGTAATTTAATGTCACAATTTCCTCAGTGGCTTATTCACATGTAGCCCTGCTGGTGCAAATATTCCCTGGTACGCTGATGAAGAAAAAGAGCGCACTGGCTAAATTCACCTGGCATTTGCCCCTCCCCCTCCCCATGCCTCTCAGACCTCATAAGCAGCAGCAGCAGCATCCTCTGGCACGGCAGTCTAATGGCTCATAAATGTTTAATGGCAGTGCATGATAGTGCAATGACATCTGGCTATTCCGTGTCTAGTTCGACTACTGCTAGTTCTATGAGAGGAACTCAAACTGTGATGAAAAGAAGTCTATTGTCCCTGTGACTTCAGTCAAGCCAGTGGAAACTCTGTGGTGTCAGGCTCTGAATTTAAATGAACAGAATTAATATGGAGACTGTTTTGCCATACAACGTAACGCAGGACTTTAGTTCTTCTTAATCAATTAGAAACAGCAGCCATTTGGTCACTGATGTTAAATATACTGTTGCGATTATTCTGACGTACATAAACTGTTTCGGATTAAGAAAATAGATTAACACAGGATGACTGTATGTCGTGAGTGCTTGTGTGTGTGTGTATGTGTTGTGGAGGGGGGTGTCTAAAATTACTGCAGATAGTAGCAAATCTCCCCCCCCTTTGATCTTTATAACCATCAAAGGGATCCGTCCTCCCAAAGTCAGACACCCAGCTCTGTACAGCGCTTCGTTTCTTACGCTTTGAAAGAATGTCAAGCAGCATCTCTTCATTTCTGCTGGTCAGTAATCTCTTTTTACACAGAAACACTGTGAGATTGTTGCTTCCTAGATCACAGGCTACCAGCCACAGCACATAGCTAGTACAATAACAAATGTAAAAGCAAGGTGCTGCCTGCAGCTATCGGTGTATGAATAACATGAGATGGAAAACACTGTTTGGCTCTTCTTATGCTTATGATCTGGAATGAAACTTTAAATCCATTTTCCAAGAAGTGTCTATGCTTACTCATGCTTTCATATGCCCTGTATTTTTTTTTTCAAAAAAATTCATGTGTTAAATATTATTCATGAATCTTTTAGTCTATTACTCTACGACTGACATTTGTGTTTTATTCAACGAGGTTATGTTTTCGCCTCTGTTCATTGTTGGGTTTTTTGATTGGTTGGTTTGTTTGTCAAAAGGTTAGTTACTCAAAAGCTACTGAACAGACTCCTGTGAAACTTGCAGCAAGGGTAGGACATGAGCCAAGAAAGAATCCCTACATTATGGACCAGATCTGGATCCAGATCTGGATAATAGGCTGATCCAGGAACTTTTCTCCTTGCTCTACTCATCATGGTGAGATATTGGGTTAGCCTTGGCAGAGGTATGGGCTCTCCCAGCGCCCCTCTAGTTTAATCTTATATATATAAGATTTTGTGTATATAAAATCATTAATGACCTGAAACTGAGACCAAAAACAATGATACAAAAGTCCACTAGTTCGTATTGAAAAACAGGAAGAAGAACTCTCGACTGGTAATTACTTTGCCTACTTTTCTTTTGGTTTTCAGACCCTGTTCATTAATCTTACACTAATGATGTCTTTAGACAAGAAATGTGCCTTTCCATGAGTAAAATACACCTAACCTTGGAAAATGGTACCGCCTCCCCCAATATCTACTGGATTATGCTTTCTGCATTAATATTACAACTTTTAAATCACCTTCTAATCCCCCATGACTAAGAGGACTGGAGCCCAATGGTCCCTGTAGCTATTTTTGTTATGTCAAAGTGGCAAAAACATTTACACCTCTCTCTTTAACTGCACGATTTTTCTTCTTGCACAATCACACAACCAACAGGGTCAGAGCAATATTTACAGTTGTAACATGTGAGTATAATTGTCATTATACCTTTAGATACTTTGGGTGTGATTTATGTGTCTTATTATTTTTTTCTCCATTGCATGCAGGAAAAGTGACTTATTAATAATTTAAGATTTTGTGAGGACCTTGAAGAGGGAGCGTTGAATGAATCTTCCTTTGCTGAATTCCATCTCTTCTGTCATTCTTCATTTAGGTGACTGCCAGCAATTTCTGCTTAGTGAAATTTCAAATCGGTATCGAGTAATTTGTCGTTTATCACAGCGAAGTTCGACATCAACGATACTGTCTCACTAACACCGATGACAACCTTTATGCTTGTATGATTCATTCAAATGTTGCTAGGCAGCTTTCTCTTGATAGTTATTAGGATATAGCCTGCTGGTACTGGTGTGCAGGACTAACTGTAGACAGTGATGGCTTGTTTTTTCCATAATGGAGGAGACGACTAAGTGAAGAGATGTTTAAAATTGATCTGTTTGTTGAGCAATGGAAATCCAATCCACTGCAGGCTTCAATCGGTGGACTAATGTGATGATAGCTGAACCCAAACATTTACCACTGGCCTATTTGTCATTTTACTTCCAACAATAGATACATAATTAATTTTGTCAAATGGACTGTTCCTACTCACGTTCACATTGCTGCAGTTAATGTTTCGATCAATCAAATTACTCAGGGGTAAAACAATTTAATATCTGTGTCTTTCATTCCTCAAGAGTTTGAACCTTCTTTTTCAACATTTCAGTCGACAAGAGTGTCCTGCAACCAACAGAACAGGCACACTTCTATTCATAGGTGACTGAACAAGACCTACCCAAGATCTCAGTGTTATATCAACATCATTAATCTATTTAATAAAGCGGTCTATTAAGAATGCACACAAGAACAACAAAGATTGTCCTTTGTCCTGTTATGCGTCCACTGAAGCTTGTAGTTTTATTTGTGGATATACAAACAATAAACATATTGATATCATATGTTGATTACAATAAATGGTACCCTGTGGAGGTTTTTGTAAACAAATAAAAAAAATACACCAAAATACTACATGAGTATCCTAGAGGTCAAAAAACATGTTAAATGGATTTCTTTCTACATGAAACATGTGCAAAGGTGATATTAGATATTTGCATAATGCATTGTTTACATCTATGTTTACTACCTTGCAGTGTTCTCTTTAAATCACACTTTTAAACACTGATCAGTGGAAACGCCTGCAGCAGAATTGTGTGTTGTGCAAATACAAATAAACAGAGGCTGGAGCCACTCATAAAAACACAGTGCTCTATTGTGCTACTGGTATTCAGATCTCCACGAGGTACCTTTAAATAATACAGTTTAATAGGGACACAGCAAAGAATAAATAAAGCTGTATTATTCTATTCTTCCTTTAATCTCTTCTGTCCACTTAAGTTGTTAGATTCTGCTTATAGAAACATCATAATGTGGTGAGGATTGGTATTTTTTGCCATCAAATCATTTATTAATTTTGTATTTTGCACCCTTATGAAGGTCAACCGTCTGTCCCTGTCGCACTGCTGTTATGGTGTCCATCTTTCCTTTAGGGAAAGTGACAGATATCTGCCAGTAATGACTAAATCACTTGATAAAAGATAAATAAATGTAAATTAAATTACCCCTTATGCTTTCAATGGCTTTCACGCGACATTGGGAGTGTGCATGTGGGAATTTGTCGTTCAGGAGACATTGATTAAATATGCCACACACAATTAGCCCATCTAATCGAGTGTGTCCTCCTCTCCTGTGGAAAGGTGATGTCAGAATTTTATGGGGCATTAGGCAGTAGTGCTCCTTGTATTTTCTTAGAGATCACCAGAGAGTAGGAGCACCAGGGAGAGAAGCCCATTTGCAGGCTGTTTCTGTATAAATAGGGGATTGTGAGGCCTGCAGGGTAAAGAGAAGGCTAACTGATCCTTTTAGACCAATGTCAATACTGATACCCATCACAGTTTGCACTCGCTGCAGGGTCCATGGCCTGCCTGTAATGTATGTGGCATCTCTGTGATTGAGAGAAGAAATGACAATGAGACGAATTAGGAGCGGAGGCAGAGATGGCTTCCCTGATAGCTCTTCATTCCTGAATGCAAATTGTCTCCTAATACTTCTAAATAGAGAACGTCGCCCTGACAAATTAATGTTACTTTTTCGACTAACGCTTTGTCATGGACATGGACAGGATGTGGCTGTATACTCTCCATGATTAACTTCACTATACGTGAGGTTCACTTAAGAGTTATGTACTCTAATACCTTTTTTACACCAACCTTAGCAGGTAACAAGCTTCTCAACGCAGTTTAACCTGCTAGAAGGTGATTGACTCCTTTCCCATTGCCAGCAGAGGAGTTTGCCTCTCACGTTGCTGTCTTTCCAAATAAGCGCATTCACCCGGGTGTCACATTTCCATCAGTGCCAATCGAGCCGGTAAAGACCCTTGTCTACTGCAGAGTCATTTGAATGACTATCGATTTTTATCAATTCCTATTGAAAACAAAAGCCAGATGTCACTGAGGCCAGTGGAAAAGGGGCTTTATCTATTAGTCCTGTAAATTAGCCTTTAAGTGTCAAGTTATCAGTTTTGCATGTATAATACTTCAGTATTTTAAAACATTCCTAATGAATTTGTTTTTCTTAATACCCCCCTTTTATGTATACAAATATATTCTCTCTTTTGTGATATCTGCACTATGCAAAGATACGTTATTAGTTCCCTTTCCTCTGCTGGTGTCTTCTTATGGCTATTGCCTCTTGCAAAGTTACCAATTCTTGAATTAATCCCCAAATCATATATTTTTCCTTTCGCAAATTTCAAAGCTCATGACGTTTTATATACATGAGATTGTTACCTCCAGTCCATTGTAGAACAATGTAGCATTAATAATTGTTAAAGGGAGAGATTTAGTCATTGTGATAATGACCTATGTTGAACAAAATTATGTAGGGATACTGTGGTATTTATGCTTGATCATTAAAACTTTCTAACTTTAAAGTTTTTGTGTCTTCTGACAAATGTTTCTTTTTGTAATTAGTACAGTAATATTTCACCGTAAGATTCATTTTGCAGTCTGAATTTATTGATTTTACTTCACATGATCACTGTTGGCAAGTTTGCAATATTTATGTTGTATCTGCAAATGAGGACGTCATAAAACAGCATCATAATGTTTCAAATAAAAATTTCTTTAGAAGCTCATAACAAAACTCCCTCTGGTAGTTTTGTGCTTTTGCCTTTGATTTTGCAATGGCAGACATTATGGTTCTCTGTCCGGAAAATGCACTCCGGCTTCATGGTAGCCTCCGTTAACCTTGTCGACTTTTATTTCTAGTACTCATTCTTCACGGCTCTTTTCAAGATGACAGACTGGTATGTGAGCCATCACTTACAGATGCTTTCTGGGGAAGTTTACTACAGTGTGGGGGTTGCTGCTGTTGTTTATCCAGCATGTGAGTGTCATTTCAATTCTGAAGGTCAAGGTATAGTTACTCAGTAGGGGTCATACTCTGGAATCGTTTTCATGACAACCATTTGCTATGGGCCTGATATAAAAATACAGGATAACACACATTGGACACACTCACACACAGATACCAAAAACATCCAAATAAGATAAGCTGTCTTCGAACGAGCTTTAGCTTTTCAGCCCACTTTACTGTGATATAGTGTATAGTATCAGTGTGACGGTGTGTAATGGGAGGGCCACTGCCGATGGTGTGCTAAAAGTAAATAGGTGTAACTATACAGACATTCTCGGACCATAATACAAAAAGTTAGACAGTGGTGTGAGAAAGCTGAGATATAAACTGGATCTACAGCTCCATTAGAGTCTGCAGCCTTTTTGTGGGAACCTATTGATTTCCCCTTTAATATGAAACATGGATCTACAGCTGTCTCTGTAGTTAAAGATAATGACTTCCTGAAGTGTAGCTAATATTTGCCAAGCTTCTTTAGAGGAGCTGTGGTTGAATAAATGCCCGTGTGCATGCGCAGTGGGCTCGTGCAGGAGCCGGCCAACACGGGTAATCTTTACAATGGTATTATATTACATGCTCAGATGAACATTGGATTTTATGGTCTCTCGGTGCATGGTGCTCCCTCTCTTGCAGATGGCTTGGAGGGATAAGGCCTGCTCTAGTGTTGGGGGGGAACAGTTATTTCATGTGATAAATACTACTCTCATGCCATTACTATGCTGTCTCATTTCAGGGTAGAACCATAACTCCCTGAAGCTAATGCATGTGTGACTTCCTGTACACAAACGCACTCACACACACCCGGATCACGCACACTACACTGCCAGCTCAAAACCAAAGCTGCATCTTTATCCTTATGCGATATAGTCTGATCATAACTTTAACTTAAGCAGGCATTCCTTGTGGTATGGCTCAATGTTTTAACATGAGAGCGGATCTTATTCCTCCTTGGTGAATTATTGATAATTTTTAGAATATAGCGCCGCAGGGGAACAAGTTTAATGCACACTTTGTGTTAGGCACCAAAGAAATATGATTATATTTAATGACTTTTTTTTTTATTTACGGGATGCTCCTCTCACGTTGGTTTTGTTAGGGGAATCCAGGGATAACTGATGAAGGTGGAATGTATTCATTTATTCGTCCAGGGTAAACGATACAAGTGTATTCTTGAGGGGAGGGGAGCCCTTGCTTATCCTTGGTAGTCACCTTCTTCACACAGAACTCACCCTCACTGCACCTAGGACTCACCATTATTAAATGCCAAGCTACATTACACTATGGGCTTAAGTTTAAGTACAGTGATGCTAACCTGTAACCTTTAGTCAAAAATCAGCAAAAAATCTCACATCATATCTGCCATCCAAATTTGAATTAGATTGGGCTTTCATGCAAATGAAAAGGGAATTTATTGTTCCTTTGAATTGTTTTGTGTCTCCCTGTGTGTGTGTGTGTGTGTGTGTGTGTGTGTGTGTGTGTGTGTGTGTGTGTGTGTGTGTGAGAGAGCCTGGACACACACACACACTTGTCTTCTCTCCTCTGGCCTCCTCTCTGAGATAGCAGGCAATAAATGTGTCACTCTGACACCAAGGTATGGCTCTCTGGGAAATCTCAGATCATCCCTCTCAAATCATCTGTTAGAGAGGGAGACAGAGAGGTCACTGAATTCATGGCTTTTTTATGTTTTCTTTTTTTTTGTCTGTCCTTCACTTCTGAACAACCATCTGCTCCAAGGCTCAACCCACTTAACTTAACTCAAAGCCCTTAGGAGAAGGAGCGGGCCTTCACTTGTAGGGGTCAAACTGAGGCTTTTATTTCTGTATCATCAAGAGTTCTGTAGGTTCAAGCCCAAATGGTGACGCTCAGCTTAGGGAAGTGGCCAGATACTTATCTCTGACATTCTCCTCGTGAGGAGCCTTAGATCGACCACTTGGTACAAAAGAAAACGTTATCATCAGCATAATTTCCATTAAAGAAACACATTATAGCCCGGGCGGACTGACCAAGTGTTTGCTGTACTTGCTCCAAGACTGTAGCATATTCTGAATTTATTTCAACAACAGTTGTGTCTTTTGTATTTCACAGTTGCTTGGAGAGTCCAATACCCTGTAACACAAATTAAGAAAACATACATTTCAAAAAATATGCAGCAAATACAGCAACATACTCACAACACAACAAAGTTCTGAAACAGACTGCAAATACACACATCACCACGGATATATAGAAATACATTATTTAATATTGCTGGGAACAAGTGTCTCCTCCTGTCTCATTGTGCAGCTTTTATTTGCAGTCCATGTGCTATTAATTGATGTTTACTTACGTCACTTGTGTTGTGTCCATTAGTCTATCTGCTGTGTGTTAAAGTCAATTGTAGAATGTGGGTCTAGAACTACATCAATAAACACGTAGAACGAGATAATATAAGGTTTTCTTTGTGTAAGGATGAGGTTAACAAAATTCAAGTGAGTTTGAATCTACAACCTCTGCTGCAGCACAGCGTGTGGGGGAAATGTCATCATTTGCAAATTTGCTGTGCAACAATTGGGAGAGTTGTGCATTTGTCACACAAACAGATGAGTAAATTATAAGGTTCAGGAGTGCTGTGATCATTTGTCTTATTATGTTCATTTGTTCTCTTTTAGGTGACATGTGAAGGAATAAGTCTTTAAAGAATAGGATAATGTGATGAGTTGTAATGTGCTGTAAGCCATGCATTAGTCAGTTGTTAGCTTAACTCTTTGATCCTTCATCTTCCATAGTTTTTTGGCATGTTTTGTCGAAGCAAATATTCTTCAACTATTATTGCATCTGTTAATTTACCTGCTCAGTCGTTTGTTAATTAATCTCGCTCTCGCTTTTTTTTTCAATCAACAATGTTTTGTATTTGGTTGATTAAATCAATTCCATTAGAAACACATAACTGATAGCATTCACCTGGCATTTCACACATTTACAACTTATCCGAAGCCGCTCAGTAAACACCAATTATTGTCTGTAGCTTTTGTCACCTTTTGTTTGCCATCTAACGTTTACATGGCGAGGTAATTAAATACAATAAGTAATAAATATTAAACATCTCAAATTGGTGTCATACATTATTTGCTTTTGACTCTCAGGTCTCCTGTGGAAAGGCCACCAGGTCTCTGAGATCCCAGTCTGCTCGCAGGATATTGAACCACGCACGTCATGACAAATGCACCCTTCAGGAGCGCACTGAAATAGCAGCACATATGTCAAAAATGGTTCCTGCTACATTGTGACTTGTCTGGCTCGAGCCAAGTCCTGTCTGGCCATATGACTCAAATGTATTTCCTTCATTTCCCGCCGTTCTGATTTGGTTCCATCTGTTCTCACTCTGCGAGGGGCTGAAGACATCGCTGGACGCCCAAGGTTGAAGAGAAACACGGGCTGGTGACCTTTGTGATATGCTGGATGTGTGTCTTCTAAATATCAATGTCTAAACTGCATGAAAATGCGAAAGCAGCTCTCAGGGTGAGCTTTATATAGAACCTATAAGCTTAAGTGTCCTACAGGCGCTTGAAAAGAACAGTTAGAAGAAAGCTTATGTCTTAAATATTAATTTAATGATATACATTTCCAAAGGCATTGTACCGGATAATGTTGCATTCAGCGCTGTGGAAATGTCTTCTTTGTATTACTGTTTCATGTTATTACTGGCATGCAGGTCTACTTTATCAAAAGATTTAATATGATCAAATGGCTCTTTCATGATAAAACCTGTGATGTTTCACAAACAAGATAATTACAAGTGTTTCCCTGCAAACACATCAAAGTGAGTTGTGATCCCTTGATGAATTGGAGCAGGAGTTTTAAAATGCCGCAACAGGACTCAGGTTCACTTTGTAAACTTACCGCAATCACCGCAATCATGCCATCTCTTCTCTCCAGGTTGGTGGGGGAGGTAATTACGGTTGGGGATACGAGTAAAATGTGCCACTTATTGGACTTGCGTGTCAGAGCAGTGTCCAATCAGGCAGGATAATGAGCAGCATGATTCCACAGGGGATCCTCCCCATGCTGTGCTGATGTGCGTTGGAAGGAAACATCTGGCCTTTATCAACACTCAGGCTCCAGTGAGACTGTCACTTCCCCAACCCCTATGTCACTGAGCAGGAGGAACATTCGTGCAGGAATCACAGTCCTCTACCAATCCATTTAATGCTTTTAGGCATGTATCAAGAAAACCTGGAGGAGCAGTATTTCAACTTAGTTTACAAAAGTGAGTAGGCGGACGACTCCCTAATAAAGCCCTCAAAAGCTCAGTACAAGAGTGAGAAGTATTGTAAATCCATTGAACTAAGGAGAAAATATAAATTTAAACTAAGCCGAGAGTGAGGTTACTGTTACTGCTGCATTTAGAGTCTGAGGGTTTAAGTCCTGGACGAATTACGAGATAAAAGTTTCCATTCGACAAGCAGAAGAATGCTCCTGGCCTCATGCCACTCTGCATGTGAGCTCTGCTAGGAAATGATACAGCTGAATCAAAACGCCGTCTTTACAGTGAGAGCGCGACATGGGATTCTGTAATCAGGTTCTCCCTCTCTCCAGCCCCCACTCGGCTGGAAAATACGTGTTGACAAACACAAGCGGCGCCGCTACACTGGGACACTGAGAAAAAGCACAATGCACGGTGAAGACCTTGAAGAGGAGTAAATATCTTCCTAAGTGTTTCCTCCTCTTGTGCCACGCTCTCAGTGGTGGTGTACCTCAGGTGCCACGAGTGGTAACGCTCTGAATAAACGATGGAGTGTGGGACAGCCTCCATGTAAAGCCAATGGATTCACTTTCCACAGTGCGTCCTGGATCTCAGCCAGATGTAGTACTGTCTGTAATTTCATTGCCAGTCTTTAGAACATCTATTTGTTTTAGTGACATCAATGCTGAAGTTTACTCACCGTGCAAACACCAGACGGTCGCACTAACTGTGATTTTTATTAAGATGTGTACTTAGTTCCTGTTCTCATTAGCATCACGCAGCAGCAGACTAATGTACGTTTGAGGTGACGGTGCTTTTATAATTTAAGATTACGAGTCTTAATAAAACACTCTCTTCATGCTTCATATCCACTGATCACCAGCTCCTGGGTCAATTGAGTAATTAAGAATTTAATTAAGCTTCAGCTTGGATCACAGTCCTCTAACGCAGTCGAGCCTTGTACACTAAGCATCAGTCGCAGAGATCAAATAGGGAAAGGATGATGTGCCATGAAGGAATTTAGAGATGTGAGCTGTGTCGTGAAAAGGAAAGTGGCTTATCTGTGTGATCTCTGATCTCACTCCACCCGACTGAGGCTGTTATTTTTCTGCTCGCCCATATTATACTGTAGATTCCGGTGCAACCCTCTAAGGTATGCAGAGTTTCAGTCTGCATTATCTTCAGACTGCTCCCCTCATCATTACCAGCATGTAATTCAATACATTATATTGACTTCTTGGGAAGCAGCCCTCACAGTGAATTGACTGTGTTGCTGTGGCCTAAAATAGGCTCATCTCACCCAATGGTGCATGAGTAAATGTTAAATGAAGCTAATCCACCCCTGCGATATGAGAGTGTCATGGACCTCACCGCGTGTCTCCATATGTTAACACACATGTTATAATGTTTGTTGTGTTTGTAGAGCAAGGATCCTGGGGATTGTAATTCACTTTACTATTTCACAGTGTCTCACAACAAGTCAACTGAAAACACAAGCCAGATATCATACATACATAGATCATCCTGTGTTAACAAAAATCAATGCTACATGGTCTGTGGTATTCAAACCTTTACGAGCAGACGCAACATATGCGTGAATATAC
Organism: Paralichthys olivaceus; assembly: GCF_024713975.1. Taxonomy (NCBI): domain Eukaryota; kingdom Metazoa; phylum Chordata; class Actinopteri; order Pleuronectiformes; family Paralichthyidae; genus Paralichthys; species Paralichthys olivaceus. Next base: position 11,011,241 of record NC_091093.1, read on the forward strand.
CTGTAAGACTGGGTGCGACATTTGTGTGCTTCTCTCTTTAGAGCCGGATATGATTTGTGCGTCTCATCAACAATGTCGTCTTTTCAAGACGTGACTGATGAAATACTTTGTGATGAAGTTTATTTTTTAAAGCATCCCTAGCCTGCATAAAAGTTTTTGAAGCAACCTTTCAGACGATGGCTGATGAGCTAAGTGATGGGAATGATATTGAAGTAGATTTCATCAGAGTTTCATTTACGAAAATAAGAAGATTCAGACCAGGTCGATGTGTCTGCTGACCTGCTGACCAAGGCTCAGTCAGTGATAGACATGTTTGTGCAGGAAGAAGGGGGGGGGGGGCTCGATGACTTTATTGAAAGGGAAATGTTTTACAATGAAAGCCAAATGTTTAAATCATCAAGCTTTTTTATTTCATGTCTCTATCTGCTTCAAAGGCACGTTTTTGTAAACGTTGGCAAGTGTGGTATCTCCTCAGAAAACCCTCAGTCGTATTCGAGCCGCGCTTACACCCGGGCCACACTGCCTGTGTGAGCAGCGCGGCTCAGGGGTGGCTCCGATGGTTTTATTTGTTTTAACAAGGTTTTGATTGCTATTGCAGGTTCGGAAGATACCTCATGCAGGCAGTGTGTGTTTATTCAGGGCCTTTGGTATGAATGGATTAAAAAAAACTATCATCATTCAGTTTGAAATGTTGGACTTCAGGTTTATTCAAACCTGCTAGATTAACTTGAAGGACTGATATTTTTGGACCGTAGGGAACCGTGTCAAACCCATCAGCATCTCAGCTGAGGCAGATGAATCACTAATTCACATCAACACACCACTATTAAGATGCCCAGAAACACAATTAGGGCTGTGTGCTTCAAAGCCCTTCATCATCACTATTATAAAGCCTGTTAATTCAGGCCATAATGCAGTTACATAAAAAATAAACCCATATTACAGAGCCAAGCAAAATGATGGCAGTAATGTGAGAAGTGTGTCATCAACAGTAAATGTGTTTATACGATTTTGAAAATGAACAGCAAGTTCAGTACTTACTATGATTAATATGACTTATTATAATAGGACAATCTCTGTAGGTTACTTTACAATGAAATTAAAGACTTTGTTGTGAGTATATAACTCTCCTTAGAGATATGCACATGATATTAGTGTAAAGTAAGAAAGTAAAAAGCTGTGATTTATCCATGTGATCGGGTTACTCAATTGTAATCACAGTCTGAAAAATGAATGTCAGCAGTTGTTCCTGTTTGTAAGTACACACACAGACACACACACACACACACACACACACACTCATCCCTAACCCTAACCTTAACCTCATCACAATCTAGATCTAACCTCTAACCTCAAATCTTAACACACCTCAGTAATGATGTTTAGCTCCATTAGGACCAGGCTTTGGTCTCCATGAGGTTTACTGGTCCTGACGTGTGTATGCAGGAAAAGGCCCTCAAGAGTTAAACTTAACTGAGTACACACAAATAGTCCCCAGGGAACCAATGAATGGACTTACTCTAACCTTAAACACTGACCTGAACATCAACTTTTTTCCAATTAAGGACACTTTTGTCTCCTATTGGACAAGCTGTCCCCAGTTGACTGTTGTTTAGATGTTTAGTCTGAAATTTGTCCCCAAAGGTAGCCTATGACAGAAACACACACTCACACACACAGTCTATCTGATTTACTGTTCTGTACACATTGTGCTGACACTGGAAATCTCCCTATGCATCACAGCACCTGATGAATAGACCCACTGTGAAGCTATAGTTGAGTGGGTTGTAACTGTGTGATTTATGCAGGTTACAAAGCTGTATGAAGACTGCTTACACATAGAGTAATATTTCTGGAGCACTGATAAAACTTTACTTTCCACATGTTTTATATTGTTTTTTAACAAATAGACAGTTGTCAGGGGTCAGGCTTCAGATTAATAATGACTGTGACCTATGGAAAAAGCAAAGCACACTTCTCATTCCAATTAATCATTCAGAGAATTACTCATGTTTTAGCAAAGGTTCAGTTCCGTCTCCATTGATATTCAATCAATCAATACACCAAATGACCTGTTTTAAGTAGCAGTGATGGGTCAACTTGTTACCTTTCTATAAGGCAACAAACTCTGTAGACTTCAGTCAGAGTTGGGGCAACGCCACCTGTTTCAGACTATTCCTGTATCACAGTGGTGATTCAAACAACACAAACGTGGCAATAGGACATATGGAGTCGAGCTATTAGGATGATTTTGTGGTCTTCTCGCTGTTTTGGAAAAAGAAAAGGAAAACATATAATTCATCTAATCGTTAGATGCCGTCAGGAACAAGGAGAACTTCATCTTCTGATCAAGGAGCTGCAAAAGTATTCCAATTGCTTCTGAGTCTATTTCAGGGTGTCAGTTTAATTTGCTACCAGCAACTCTGGGACGGCACATTAAAAAGAAGAAAATAACTTTCTGGAAACAGCTTTGGGAGATGCAAAAAAATGGTGCAAATCAAACCTGTTTTGAAAATTTATCGATGAAGAAAGATTCGGAATCAGTGTGTAACGTGATTGACACAATATGAGATGGTATTTATTTTTAAATGTTCGACAATTTCGGAAGAAAAATACAGACTCAATATGTTCTGATTACTCATATTTTCACCAGCACATGTTTGTTGGAGGACAGTTTAACCTTGCAAACAAGCAATGGATGCTGTTTACCCATATTACTGCAAACATTTGAGTCATGAATCATTGTTTGAAATATATATTAATACAGTTTCCTCTAAGTGGGTCCAAAATTGTAACCTAAAATCTAACAGAAACTCTAAATGTACCCAGGAGTTATTGTTCATGTTAATATCACCAAGAAATTTTATATAACAAGCTTTACTATTTCTGCAGTCAGCTGCAACAAAGTACTTAAACTGTGCTAAATATTCTGTGTATGAAAACCTACAGTTCTAATCACCAAAATTAACTTCAGTTATCACTGCGCTGAATTCTGCTATTAGTGTATTTGTATGAAAATATAAACAAATAAAAAGGAGATTCATAATTAAAGTGGTTTGCCACCGGCACAATAATGAACATTTCATCAATGATTCATGATTGTATTTTGCTTTTTTTTTTTTTTCACAATTATATTATTTATTCAGAATTGGTTACTCATGTACTCTTTTAAATGTCACAGCACACCGGCTCGCAGGAATTTACCTACACATTCATTTATTATTTATTATTGCTCTTCCCTGAAAAGAGTCAAAAGACTTTCCTCTAAAGGTCGTGCTGTAACATGAAAGTTTTAAGGCTGTGCTCAGATTAGAGGAGTTTTAACTTCCAGCCTGCTCGTGGGTGTAACCATGAACAGAAAGAGAAGTTTCACAGATTATCTATTCTCAAATCGTGCACACACTCAAACCACAAGGTGGGAAACTGGCAGTGCTCTAACGACTACAGGATATTATACAGATAATCTTCTCAGCATTGGTATGCATCAGCTAACATCTGTCTCCCTCTCTTTTTCTATCTCTGCTGCAACGAGACACACACACATCGTTTTTATCACCTCTAAATCTCCATTTTTTCTTTATCTGCCCACCAAAGACATATTGAAGCCATGCAGCTAAGATTTGACCACATCCCATCCCATAGGTGACACCGGACATGTTTCCTGTTCTAACATCCTTTTCTAGACCTCCTTAATTGGTCTCTAATTGCAGGTCTGATTCTTGTACAGGTCAGCAATTATCTGGGTGGCTGCACTTGTGTGTGGATACAGTTGGAGGTGTAAACGTGGTGTAAAATCTAAGCTATTCACACTGCTGTATGTTTTCCACTTAACACTACAAAAATACTAATACAAACTATTCAAATCAGAGCTCTGTCCTGATTCTGTAGAGGTGAAATGTGGATAAATTGTAATGTGTGGTAAATGGAAAGAACAGTGTTGATGTATCAATGACATATTTATTAATGTGCTCACTTCATAATTCCACATTATGTGCTTAGTAGGTGATCATTCTGTGTTTGTTTATTCATAATAAAATACCACAGAAGGTTTGAATACTGTCGTGCATGTTCACTTTGTATAAAACGAATAGCAAACTGAATCTAATGACATTTGTATATTTAGACTGTTTGACTAAAAAGGAGGTGTGGCAACATAATCTTTTAGCTCCAAAAAGCTGCTTTTATTTCAGTAAATTATGCAGCAGAGCTAAAAGCCTGTGTGACTTCACTTCCTCTTTGCTTCAACAGATTTTCTTGCAAAGTAGCACATGACAAACCTGGTGTGTGTCTGTGCTTTATTCTTTTTCCTGTAGAAATGTAGTTTGGAGGTTAACTGATTGCGTTAAGGAACGCTGATAACATACAATAAACATGGCCAATGTACAATATGTGTCAGTCAGAGCATTTCTGTGTTCTGTGTACTATAAATGTAATACATTTCAGTCTCTTAAGGATGTTGTGATGTTGCAACACCTAATGCAAACTCAACCAATCATTCAAGTGAACTATAGCAAACTCATTTCCCTGCTTATTGCAATGAAGATGTAGACGTGTGGTGAAATCATTTCATATTTACCATTAAAAATTACTGCTGAAGATGGTGCAAGGCAATTTCCTGATATGCAAGTGGGGTTAAATTGTGTAGAAGAGTATGAAATATAAAAAAACGCAGACTTTTCTGCCACAGAACAAAACCAGGAGAATGGCAGAAATGTGGAGGCATATTTAAATAAGATCAATATTGTAAATGTATTTGTATTAATATTAAAAAAATATATTATTTAAGAATTATTTAAGAAAATCTGCTGTGAAATTAGGCATTTTAGGCCTCAACAATCCCCAAATTAAGATAAATTCAGAACATTCTTTCAAAACAGCCATGTATCCCTACATGTATTGTTCATCTAAAAGGGAAGGAGAAGAGCCTAAGCTGTTTTTCTTCTTAATGGTTTGTAGTTGTGGCTTGACTGAGCAAGAGCAGCACTATGGCCTGTAATGTCTGTGACACTATTGGTCGGCCGGCTGAGTACTGGTGCAGGACTTTTTCCGTTAGTTGTTGTGCTTTTAAAATGATTTGGTTTCCACAGTTACATCAGGGAGAGTGAGTCGGTTCTGTTGGCTGCTTTGATACTCAAAGCTTCAGTCAGGTGTTTGCCTGTCTGCTAAGAACTGCATGCTCGTCACAGGAACATGGAAATAACCAGTGTTAACACCAGCTGACAATCCTGTCAGCATTCCATCAGGAGAGAATCTCCACGGTTCAGTAGGATTTTATAACTGCACTCTGACCAAGATGCCAAATTTATGTCTAAATGGAAAAGATGCACAGCATTTTGCATGCTTATACACTGTCCCGCCATATACTAGGTTTTTTAACAAGTTGTCTTTTGGTGGTTCCAGTGTGCAGTCCACAGACTGACAGGCTGATCTGAATTCAGACTGATGCTGGAAATATAATGATTGCACACTGAAAATAAAACAGCTTCACTGACAGGCCAGTAGCTAAAAATATACTGAACATAAACTGATACAAACAACACAAATCACATTTATTTTTTTAAAACATAAAATGTAACATTGGAGAGAACAATAACATTTTATGTGAAGCATCTAATACCGAAGCAATGAAGCTGGCCTTAATCCTAGGGGTGATCAGTTATTTAAAAAGAAAAAAGAACATTAACATTATATTGGTCCAAGTCTAAATATAAGAACAAATGTAATCTTTTTTGGGCCAGTTAGGAGTAATTTCCTTTTCTCACACAATAAATTTGAGCTCCAATTTAGTTCTTTCAACTGCAGCTGGAAGTCAGAAAACAAGCTGAAATAACACATATCTCAACCCATTTCCTTGTGATTAGGCATGCTTCTCAGCTGCTAAAGGGATTTAAGACACGATAATAAAGATAAAAAGGAGACATTAATAATTTTGTTATGTTAATTAAAGGCAAGAGGATTAACAACAACACAGGAGCCTTGTAAAGCAATAAACAGACAGGGGCTCTGACATTTTTCCAAAACCATTAATAATAAATGAATATAGTCCCTGCTGCGATCAGACAAATCATATGGAATGAGGGGACAAAAACTCTTTCGTTCTCACTTCACTTGACAGGGCTGCTGAATTTGAATTCCACAGTTAGAAAAATCTGGTGGCAGCAATAGGTGATTTGCAGGGGGATGGGGGGGATGCTATCCTGTTTAAACTGAAATCACTTAACATTCATCTCCATTGATAATCTGTAAATTCTGCCATCACCTCAATCGCCATTGCTATGAGACAGTGTGCTGTGCAGAGAAAGTAACTGTGTGCAGGTGAGCATCCTATAGTTAATGCTGCTAACTAAATTGTGGGATGCACAGTTTTTGAAATCAAAAGGGGATCGAAAAGACCAGTAGGACAGAGGCTTTGCTCACTCTGCCTCTCTCTCCAACACAAACATAATGTCTGTCAGTCAGATTGACCATCAGCAGCACCAGGAGAGATTTTACCCACATTGTTGGCCGTTAAAACATCCATAAATGTTTTACTGTTTTTTCAGTAAATACTGAACGTATTTCAATGAGCGTCTCTTTGCTTTTCACCACTCAAGCTGTGTTTCGATTCAGATTCACATCAAATCTTCACTATTTACTCGTGTTAGTAGCCTGGACTTCATTTGGTCAACCAGATGAGCGTTGTGGATGGTGATTGATAGTTGATTCTGACTTTCGATTGGTCAAGCATGCATATTGGCTGGAGGAAGTAGAGATACATCTACATCTTTGGTCTATGAGCTTGGCTTGACATGGGCTGTCATTTTAATGATCTCACTCTAGACTTTGGGCATAGGTACAGTCTTATATGGTTTATTGTACCTGGCAGAAAAGGATAGTTTCACAGGATCTAGTTGCAAGACAGAGACGTGTTTGATATGCAGTGTTTAATGTAATTGGCTGTCTGTTCATTTGCCACTGGCATTGTTAATAAGGGCTGACTGGCATGGCTCACTCACATGCCATCATAAATGTTATTAGTTACACCTGAGCTTTTCCTGCAGGTCAAAATGTCTGCATGATAAAAAGGTCTCCTGGGTGTTTCATAGTTAATGATGACTGTAGTCACACCACCTGTGGCTTTTACTGCCATACACGGCTGGTCATGGTCATTGATTTGTAGACAAATGTCATGAAGAGCTGTAGACAAATTGAAATGGAAGATAACAGATAGTGTGGAATGGACAGAGCTGTGAGGAATGGAACGACGTTAGTTTAACTGCCGCAGCCACTCCAGATGGCATGGAGCAATGTGACATTAGCACTTGTGACATGTGCTCGGGGTCGTTCAGCCTGCTTGATGCATGAGCCCGTATTGCATAAGCAGCTCAGAGATGACCTCAGCGTTTGATGGGTTAATAGCCCAGGATCTAGGTTCAAGCTTTGGCTTGTTCAGAGCTGATTGATATGTTGAGATTGATTTCACATTAGTTAGCATAATGAAATTGCCTGGTGGAAAAGATTTTTAGTATTGGTTACTGACAGTAAAAACGGATGAAAAGTAAACAAAGGTAGCAATGTTTGCTGACCTCTTAGCAGACAAGCTGACCTCTGAGCAGCCGGGCTGACTAATGGAGGCTCTCATTACCTGTATCTGATGATAGCTCTCTGTCTGAGAAATAAGTGAGAAAAGATGTAATTCATGTTTTGCATGAATTCGGAGTACTTAGCTAAATTTAATTCTCAGACTGATGTTGGAGTTGATTTTGAAGATGTGCACTTTTGTTTCATTGATTGTATCTTTAGCCTCGGCTTCTGTGAGTTGTTAGAGCTTATTAGCAGGACAAAGATAAAAGCTATGACTGGTCTGTTAAGCTATTTCAGTCCATATTCTATCAGTGAAAAGAATGACATGGCCACCACAATGTATTTAATGCTGAATCCTGGTGTGTCTAAATAGATGTGCTTATATAGAGAACAGAGTGCATTATGGAATCTTATTTACACCTGGGCAGTGGGTGGCTCTCACCATTTATTTCATTTTAATTTCCCAATCATTTGAGTAAATGTCACAAATTCTGTATTCAGCTTTAGGATTGGCTGCCTGCAACAGCTGGCACAAGCTGCCAGTCAGTGTGCCATAATAGATTGTGCCCAGGCACCCACTTTCATTTCATTTTTTTCCTCCTCATGATGGAGAAAATGGTTTCTACATCACACCACACTGCCTCTTGCTTGCCCACATTGAGGAAATGCAGGTTTGTCCCAGGTGCTATCAGAAGCAGGTGGTTAGACCTGAGCACTACTGAGCTGTTTGTAATCTGATCACAGTGCATGTAGTGTTTAATGACAAACCGGATGAGAGGAAAGAAAATGACTGAATCCTGTGTGGAGGACGGTAGCTGTGAAAAGGGCGTGGAATAAGTGAGGTAGCGAGTTGGGATGACCCTCTGGAGAGCACACCCGACCCAGGACATACACATAAAATGTATGAAAAATGATTAGGCTGTAACTAATTACCCGTTTAGTGTCCCCGAAAGTTGTTAAACAGACCATTGCCTTTTAATACCCAAAGTAAGGAATGGGATTAATTAAGCAGAAATGTATTCTTCTTCTCTGCCAAGTCCTATTCTCACAGTCTCTAAAAACACTGTGATGGGGTTTTTACCTCAGGGAAAAAGTTTGTAATGACCTGGGAAAGAGAGCTCCTTTTCATAACTCACTACTTCTTTTGGGGCAGATGAATGGATGTGTAAGCACATGAGCAGCTGCCTCAATAAAATGGAAGGCAGAGAGAAAAAATTGAATTTGGAAGACAAAGGATTCATGACTGCACAGCTGTTTCTTGGAAAAGCACGACATACAAAGGTGAAATCTGAAATGGTTTTTAATGAATATATAATTCTGACGCGCTATCTGTGTTGAACCACTAAAATAGCATTGTGGTTGGAACAGTCTTCTGTATTCTGCTGCTGAGAAATGTTGATCTTGTTTGTTGGGTCTACACCTATGTGGTTGACAATGCCAACGCCGTCTAACTTCATCACTTCAGCCCACACTTCCATCAGTCAGTGACATTTACACTGTGTAACAACAGCAGAAAGGTGAAACTAGCTCACAAACACAACACCACATGCACCACCTCTCCTGTTGTTCTGTGTATCAGGAACTGGATTATCTATCTAAAAATTCCACAAATGTGTGTCCATCTTTCTGTATGTGGATCACATATCTGGAAAACTCTTCATCCTAACACTATCACACTTGGCATGTGTATTTTTAAGGGCCCAAGTGCAGTGTAGAGGTTGGTGTGATTTGGTCATGCGATATGTTCAATATGAATAAACTTTGAACAAACAGGCAAGCAGCGCTCTGTAGCAGCGGTGTCTGGAAAGTGACATTGTTGATCATGACAACAACGTGTTCATGAAAAATGGCAGCAACAGCTGATTCTCCAGTTCGAGGTTCTGCGTACTAAGTCGTGCGTCACTGGACTTTGAACAAAGAGGTGTGAATAGCTCAGTCTTTAGTTGCTGTGGCTCAATTATTGTATCCAGTGGAGCCATGTTAGAAGCCAGACTTTCTGGGTGATTCTCATGCAAGTGCATTGCGACTGTCAAATGTGGGATTCACTTGTCAAAGTATGTAAATGCTTGTTTTTTTCTACATTTGACATGTTAACAATATTTTTATCATACATTTCAGCTTTAAAGTCTTAGCTGAGTGAAATAATTGGCTGAATCTAACAGCTACTTGTCAGTGACCATCTGTTTACTGCATGATGGGCGTCCCTCTTGGTTTCTTCCATCATTACAGCTGAAGAATTCTGAATTTTCAGTCTCTGGACTTCAACCATCAACTCACACAGCACGCCCTGTTACCAACCAGTCCTTGCTTCATGTTCTTATACCACAGGACCAAAATGGTCTGACCGTCAGCACCCAGAGCTTGTCCTTATTATGTCACTTGTATGACGATGTAACACATACACTAAATGTAAAACTTGTAGATGCATGTAGTACCTGTTTCCCCCCCAAAGGATTTCTGTCACAGAAACTGACGGAAAACAGTTGTATGAGACTGTATCAGGCAACCATGGCAACATTAAAACATGTCAGTGTTGTGTGTGAAAGACGATCAAAAGATGTTGAAAAATGCTGTTGTGCATGTATCATGCTGTGAGTAATTTTTCTGCCCCTCGTTAAAGCCGAATAAGACCTAAGCAGTGACCACAGTCATTATATGACAGTTCACCCAGCAGTGCCCCGAGCAGACTATTTTTAATTGCAGTACAAAAAGGACTGTTGCAAACATGATGTGCAACAATAATGCCTCAATAGAGCAGGTGGCATACAAATTCAGGGTATTCAGTTAATTATAGAGTTGTCACCATCATGGTATATTGTAGAATTGAAAAAAAAAAAAATCTTTAAACCATGTTCAATGCCCATTTTTCTAAATTTGCTGCATAGTCGACATTTAAAGTGTAATTCATATGATCCAGTTTGTATGAATACAGACTGTAGAACCTGACTGATATGGATCTTTGAATGATACCAGTACATATATATAAATATTGGTTAGGATCTAGTACAGACAATATGCACTCACCTGCATGCTCTGCTTTGGAGGTTGATGTTGAATACTGGTTCAGATGCTCAATGTAGATTCAGGTTAAACACATTTGATTTACCTGCAGTATTGTCATCAGCAACATTTTTGTATAGAAATATACTGAGGCCTGGGTGTTACCTTTTTCAGACATTTTGACTTGCCAGTGTAGGAAAAGCACAGGTAACTAATAGCATTAATTATGGTTCCACTCTGTTTGGCTATCCAAGTATGTCATGCAGGAATCCATCATGCACATACAGGACAACGTTACATCTAAATGGAGTACAGCCCTCATTGCTGTAGCAGAAAGTAGAAATTTCCCTTATGGACTTTGAAGAACGAGACACGAACACCATGCATCTCGGCCAGATGAGCTGAATGCCAGCTTCTTACAAACTCAATGACAATGTACTCGTACCTGTTTCTCACTGTTATTGTCTGCACTGCTAACACACTTACACCTCTTCGTTGTCCTGGATACCAGACAAGAATGTTAGTATTGAACGGTTTGCAAAATGTCTGTTTACATCCAGTGTTGGGGCATTTTTCTATATTTTTGGGGTAAATGTTATAAATTATATAATTACACTGTATTGTTATTGTTATTATAGATGCAACATATGTATTGACCTTTAAGACATTGCAGTGTGGGCAGTCTTCTTCCTTTACATACAGGGCATTTCTTTTCAACCCCTTATATCTTAATGAATTTCTGGATACGTGTCAATTTGTGTCTTTCAATTTTTTTACTCAACTTAAGTGAGCAGACATGTATCTTGCACAGTTTGGTCCAGTTGACCTGAGTCACGTAGATCAGCAGCCAACAGTGCAAAGTGTTATTATAAAAAACTAAATTACAATTACTTACCAGTTAAACACACTTCTCTATTATTGCTTTTTCTCAAACTGTAAACCGCACAACAAATTAGGACTACATTATTTTGCCATTATGTTACAGTTTCTATATTGTATAGGAAAAGGAGATTGTATGTTGGTGCTGTTCTCCCTGCTACAGCTGGATTCTTATAGCGCAGTGCAAAGTGGTAAATCCGGTTTTAAGACGGCAGAGATCAGACTGTCAGCTGGGAGATTTACACTTTACATGCTCTTAAAGTCCTGGTCTGAAACTGAGGCTGCCAGAAACCCCTGCCAGATTGCCAGACACCAGGCCAGCAAAAGGGCCGCACAGCCATTTAACGGCTGTGCTTTCCAGGCTTTATAGCCCATGCTGATGCACTGAGGACACAAGCAAAAGAGAGCATTTATTGACCACTTGGACAAGGCCATAACTTAAAACTGCTGCCTGATTGCTTTTTATCCAAGCTACATTACAGGCCTTTTGCTGCCTTAGGATCAATTTTAATCGAAAAGCAGTGATGTTTGTTTGTGACGTAACTTGGCATCCCACCAAACATACTATATATATATATATATATATATATATATATACTACTTAATACCTCTGTCAGAGGAATAAACAGGAACAGGACAACAACAGTCCTAAGTCCAAGGTAAAATATGTAGCAAAATACTACTTTCACTGTACTTTTAGGAGACGGGTCTTCACAGGTCCATTGGATACTGACCTTAGTTGAATCAAGTCAAAATTATACTCTTAGATTAGCACATCTGCTTTTAATGTCCTGGGTCCCGTCTCTGTTTCAATGTGACAAATGGATGTGAATGGCCCATATCGTACTCTGTATCTGCTCATGTGGGACAGGAGAAGATATATTACAAAGTCAGTAGCCTGAATAAATTATTTATTAAATGGCAATTATTATTAGATGATAATATTATAGATTTATTATCTCTTGTCTGCCTTATTATACAATTGTCAATCTTTTATGTTGCGTTTTTTTTATGCGTTTCTTTAATTTTAGTTCAAGGATAGTATTATATTTCTGCTTGATAACTGAAAGAGCATCATACTGCTGTCAAAGTTTGTGTTCTCTCTATATTGAGTCTGTTTGGGTCAAATGCATTTCGGATTTTGTGTAATTATCCTCTCCATTCACGGCTCGTGTGCTAAGGTCTCCCTCTTTTATAATTAATTATAATAATACGCCCATCAGTTTCATTCAGGTTTTCCACTGCTCCGAAATGTTGTCCCTTTGAAGACCTCAACTACACACTATTCAAACAGATGTATTGTCAGAGAGCTGAATAACCCCAGAATAACATGACTTGGATTACTTCAGTCATAACTTGAATGTCCTAAATAGTGATGGCCCTGACCTGACTGACAGATGGATGAAATAATACTTTTTTTAAGTCAAAGGAGGAAGAAGCTGCCTCCTTAAGTTTTACAGCTCAGGACAAGGTGGGCTTTTTTGGATGGGATTTTTTTTCCATCATTCATCTCTGATATCAACTGACATGTGTCAAATATTGATGAAGTTTCTCAGCTGTGGCAATAAACTATAACATGCCTGGATCATGTCTGGAACTGTGAAACATATTTTCTGCCCTTTGTACCTAATTGTGGACCAAACTTAAGGGAAAGCACTGAGGTTTTAATTAATTTGTGTTTATTCCTCCTGCCGTTAAAGCACATGGCTTAATGAAATCCCACAGCTATTAATCTTTTGACATACCTTTGAGCTACTTGGTCAGCAAGGCATCGCCAGAGCACAAACCGAGCCTGACATTTGACTAATTGCAGTCATTTCAGAATGATCACTGCTATAATTTATTGGAAGTGCTCAGCAATGTAACACAACATTCAGGCACCCCTCTCTGTCTGTTGACGCACTTTACAGTCTGTTGAACTACTGAAAAAAGTTTACAAATAGGAGCGAGGTATTTTCAACTGTAATTACTGAAATCAGAGCCATATTGTGTTGTTGATGTCCACTTTGAGTTGTGCAAGAAGTGCTGAGGAAGAAGAACCTGTCCATGGCCCAATCAATCATCCGGTGCTATGGCATTACCAAACTCCAATTATTTCCCCTCCCTTCTGTTTCACAGTGCAGCCTCATAAGAATGACTCTTACCTGTCCTTGGCACCTTGCGAATTGCTGTGCATTTGATGAAGACCTCAGTCATAGCCTCGTGGGCTGGAGTGGAGAGCTCATTACAGCCGGAGGAGACAGGTGTATAGAAAAGACTGAATAGAGGAGAGTGTGAATGAGTGAGAGAGGGGGAAAGAGACAAAGAGAGAAGGAAAGAGTATAGAGAAGTAGTAAATATGAGTGATGGGGAAAGCCCCTTGTTAGGTGAAATAAGTGGCACTTAGGGACTGGCCTTGTACATTGCACCTGTCTTATCACCATTTAACTCATATTTGTTGGTCTAACTAAACTGTCAGCAATTCCCTGCCTTCTTGGCCTTTACCTGTAAAATGCCATGGAAATGCTGACAGGCTGCCAAACCGGAGCTGTCTGGAAAAGACTGCAGCCGCCTTTTCCTTTGACTTCCACCATGTATTGTCAAAATTAGATGTACACACACTGGGCGACACTCAGCTGCAATTATAATCCATCATCCACCTTTCAGATACAAATTTGTTTAGTCGTGTCCCCCTCTCATTGACTCATTTCCTTTTCAAAACTCACTGCTAACTCAGTGATATATATATTTCCTGATCATGCTATACTCTGTAACATGTTTCACCCCTTCCTTCAGTCTGTGTCAGTGTTCTTTCCTGTAATTGTGTATTTTCTGGATCGATTCAATTGTCTCTTGATGTATTCCTCGCTCAGCTGAGCATGTCATTACACACATCATTTGTGTGCAATTTAATGCGGTTTGCAACAAGGTTATATTTCTGTGGTGGTTCAATCTGAGGACTCTGCAGCAATCATTTCCCTCTCTGTCTCTTTTTCACTTGCTAGAAGGAATTGCCTTGGCGGTGATTCTGCACTCCTCTGCGTTCGCTCGGTCATGCCACGTTTTGAGTTCACATTGGGAGATATTGCAATTATCAGTCAGGTAATGTGATGAATCTGGTAACTTTACCCCATGTGTGTGCTGATCAGTACTTCCAAAGTGTTCTGCATCATGAAATTATATCCATCCATTTTTATTGTATTGTATTTATTGTATGTATTGTATGATTTTTATTTTCTGTTTCTCACTGACTCTTAAATGTTGGCTGGACTAACAGTGTATGATGTGCTAACGAATGGGTAAAACAGAATTAGGTACAACATTATTTAACCAGTTTTAGATGTCATAGGGGACAGAGAGGTCAGCTTGGCATTAAAGTCAGTGCAGTGATATTTGGACAAACACAGGAAATTAGTCAAACATCAAGTTTGTGGACTTTCGTATGCTCATTAGCTGTACTGCATTAATATCACTGTCCCCCGAACCAAGGTCCAATTCAATGAAAATGATTTGGGACCTTTATTTGATCAAGGCCTTTTGTTGGCCTTCTCTTTGACCTATCATGGAATAATTATTGCCTCCTATTACCTTTCTTTGTTTTGCCTGACACGCTGTTCAATCACAATGCCACGGTGTATGTGAAAGTGACAGGGTTCTCATTAACTTTAATTACTGTGTGCTAAAGCCGTCTGAAGGCAGAGTTTTGTCCCAGGAACCGCCCAGCCCCCCACTAGAAGCCACAGGCCCTGTCCTTCATCACCTGTGAAGGTCTAATCTTATCTGCGGCCATTGCAAGACTCTTCATTAATCACTCCCTCAGTCCAATCAAATGTTTGATGGTTGACGTGGCCTTGTCCGGCCATATCCAGGTGCTGGGAGCTGCTCCTTGGTTGGCCAGGGCACAATGTGCCATAGATCCTGTGGCTGATGTCACTGGTAGCTGTGTGCATAAACACAATAATGTCCTCCGCGTGGGAAACACGCTGCCAACTGTTTAATGCACCTAAGTTTCAACAAATTGTTTTTGTTTTGTCTCATCAGTTAATGTTAGCTCTAAGCTTGACTTTGTTTTGTTGAGTTCAAGCTGTGGTACAGCTTCCATTCACTTCTGCTCAACAACTCAAAACTTAAAATTGAGACACTACATGTTTGCCCCATCTCCTGGTGTGATAAGTGGAAGATGTTCAGTATGTTACAAGCAACTTGCTGAATGGAAAGGGGTGCGTACAGGAAAAGAGCCAGGAGGTAGGACAAAGTGGAGGGGAGGTGGAGAATAAATAGTTTGTTCTTGTAGCTGCAGGATATAAATGGCATAAAGATGAAACAAATAAACCTTGGGTAGCCATGGCCTTTAACCAATCCATAGTAATCAGTGACACTGCACTGAACTCTACCTTCACGGACCCTAACCAATCAGCAGAGAAAACAGCGAGCTGTCATTTCTTTTCCACTGCTCACTGATGGCAGCAGAGCGAGGTGTGGTAATTATATATGAAAAGGTGACTAAGGAAGGGGTTGGGGGCATACGTGTCAGTGTTTTAGAGTCATAATCAACCTTTTAAAGTGGTTTGGCTCCACACTTTTTGTCAGTCAGAGTGTCCCGCTGGCAGTGATTAGAGGATTGATCAGGAATGTGACTAATACATGCCCAATGCTGATGTCAGATGGCATGACTCACTACGCAGCCTCCTCAGAGAAATTTGGTTTAATCCTGGACAAATTACTTCTTTATATTCATAAATTGCTGTGACAATGAAATATGAAAATCAACACTTGTAGAATATATCTCTGGTCTCCTTGCACAGTGTGGCTGTGGACAAACAAACAAGACACACGTATGTTGCTCATGTAAACAGACACACAACATCTGTTATGCAGTGACATCACAAAACGATCTTCCCGGTAGGCGTCAATGTGCTCAGGTTTTCATAACCATTGGATGCCTCCCATCCTTGTCCTACAGAGAACAGATGAAGCTCTGCCCTGATGGATGAATAATGAGCCTGTTGGCAAAAGAGACGTAGCTAATGTTTTTTCCAAATATCTCAAATCTGACCCCGTTGATAATGTATCTTGCACCGGTGCAAAACAGATGTATATATGAAGAGCTGATTTCATTGCAGATGTGATTTATAACATTTTTTTGACTGGAAAAGGAAGAGAGAAAAACAACCTTTCATATTGAAATGTCTGGCGGGTGTCTAGGCATCACAATAAGGGCTTAGTTTGTTTGTCTGTGCTTGATGATTTTCCTGTGTGGCAGCATAGCTTTGTTTGTTTATGTTAATGGATGTGATGACCTGTTGGTCCCCAATCTTGCAGGGAAATGGCAGCCAATGCTTTGGGGAGTGAGCCATTGATCTCTCTTCAGTGGCTCTTTCTTCACAGGTACTTGGGATTAACCGAGCCGGGAACAACACAAAGGAAATGTTACAAAAACAGCAAAAATAACAAATAAAAATTCACCATATTATTTCTGGTATATGCATATGTTGCACAGCAGCTCCAGGCTAATTGATGCTTGTGTAGCTTCTGCCAAGCTGCCTGGTGTGGAGAAGTACTCACTCTGCTCCCCTTATATCGGGCTCTTGATGCCTGATTCTGCCTAAACACACAGCTATAATTTCCCTAAGTAGTACACTAAGCAACTGTTATACAGCAACACGCAAACAAAAGCTGTTAATGGTTTTGCTTTTCTGGACCACCTAATAATCTGAAACATTGCAGTGGCCAGTTGTAGGACTGGGTAGATTCCAACACACGAATCAGGCTACATCCATGCTACTACCTGTCTCTGTCCACACAAGCGTTTTGCTTCCGTATAAATTGTAATCCCTGTTTATACTAATACACCTGAAACGCGTATCCTGTACTATTTTGTGTGTTGCTGTGAGATTTGAATAATCTAAAAATGTTTTACCTTTATTCTCCTGTAAGAAAATATCCACACTGGTTTACAGTTATACTTTAAAGTTGAAATTAAATGTATTGCTTTGACTAGATAATTTGACAACATTACTACTGACTGAAATCTTATCTACGTGAATTTAATATAAATATATTCTAATGACAAATTTAATTCTCAGATATAATGTACTGTACTGCACATAATGATTAAGACAATATATTTTCAACTATCTTCTTCACTGCAAAATCACCCCACAAATTTCACAAAAAGTGGAGGAACTAAGTTAAAACTTGAGTCTTTCTGTGTGAATAAATAAGATGCTTTGACCACTCCTCCATACCACGGAAGGTTAAGCCCACATTAGGTGATCAGAGGCACAAAGGTCAGCTTCACAGGAGTCAGTTTTACTCTTTGAAACTCTACTGCATTTTACTTTTCAAACTGGAAACACAACATCGGGAGAGTAGGGGGGGGGGTGCACCAGGGGAGAAGGCTCACAAAGCTGTCCCCCAGGGTAGATTATTGCTTGGTTAAAAAAAAAAAAGAAGAAAAATCTATGAACAGAAACACTCTTTTCCACCATCAGCTCTAGCTCCTGGACGCACATTTATTGAAATGTCAGTTCTTTAGGGGCCAAGTTCTAATTTTTGTTCCACTCAGTGTCAGTAAATAGGTCTGCCTGTGAGTTTTTGTTCACAGATCCCAGGAGAGTGGCATGCACGCTCAGCAGAGAGACCTCTCACTGCAACCTCCCTCTAACATATTGATCAGGAACGGCTATTGGCTTTAGCCCTGTGAATAAAATGCTGCTCTACCGAGTTCACTTCCCCGCTGGGCGATTGCACGGACAGACAAAACCTTTAACAATTTTTAGTGGACTGCCATTTAGCTGAGATCCTAAGCCTTATGACGTCAATGGCTGACACGGAGAAGGGAGGAGGGGAAGGAAAAAGAAGAGGAAATGTCACTATTGTGTACCTCATATCTTCAAATTACTTTATGTATCTATTTTCTCTGCCTGCTACTCGTGTGTTCCAGCATCTGCCGCAGACGAAGAAGAGATCATATTGAGATGATTTATAAAACCAAGGGCTGGTAAATGGAGTTGTTTTCTGGCTCTTCGCTCAAAGTTGTTTGTCGACATCAGAAAGAGGAAGAGGGTTGACATGTGCATCTAGATACATTTCCCTGCTGAAAACAATGATCCCCTTGACATTTGAAAAAACGTGAACATGGAAAAAAGACATTTATACAGATTCAGAGTACAGAATGTGCAGTGTTTTGATTCCACATTGTGGGAACAAGCATATTTTTCTAATTTGTTGTGACTGGAATGAGGAAGGAGAGGGACCACTTCATACGTCAATCACAATCTTGAACAACTAACTTGTTCTATTAGTAATAATTGCTTTTGTAATTTCTGCCTGGAATCCATTCAGTGTGTCTTTTGGTCCAACATTAACCTTCATCTAAATCATCTGCTTCAACTTCATTTCATTGTTTTCCCTGAGCCTCAGAATGACTTTAGGTAGTCGAGTGTTTTCCCATATATCATTTATTTATTTAGTAATTAATTAATTTGTGTATTAATCTATGAGCTATGTATTTAATATTAAATAATGCACAGTCCTCTTCATGAGATTTAAGATAAAATCGGGGCTCTCTCAGTGGTCCTTTGTTTTCTGTTTGGTTGGAACATAGGGCAGTACAGTTTGGGTGCTCTTGTCAGAGACAGTTTGTGTGCTGCTATTTCGTAACAGTTTTTTGCGGCAGCCGGGGTTTAAGAGACCTTTCCTGGGTAGTGTGTGAGCTCCTGTCATCCCCTTCACTGGTGAGGAGACGTGGGAAGGGTCCAGACAGTTATGGAGGAGTGAATGCTCAGAGGAAGAACGTTTGGGGGCCATTGAGCTGGCCATGGGACCGGGCTCAGTATCGCTATCTGGTGTCACAAAGCCACTCTTGCCCTCCTGTAACTCGTCTTGCTCTTCCTCCTCCTCCTCGTCATCGTCGCAGCACAAAGCATGATACAGAATTTTGTCACTGAAACGCACTCGTTCTCTTGTGCCGGAGGTACGAGAAGTCTTGTGGCTGTGCGTGGAGCTGCTGGCCTCCTCGCTGGAGGAGTCTGGAGTAATGATGCGGGGCCCGTTGGGTATTGGCAGCCCGCCATTCATCTGGGAGTAAACCGAGGCAGTTGTGGGGGGTGGGGTTGGGGTCTGTGTCTGGGTGGGAATGGTCCCGCGGCCCAGCTCCGGTCGTAGATCCCCTGGTTGCTCACCGGGTCTGCGTGCGGCTGCTCCAGCAGCCTCCAGGTAGCTGCAAAATTCCCAGCTATCAGAAAGCACATCTGCATTGAGGAAGTCCAGCCTGAAGGCCTCTCCCAAGCCTCGCTCACTGCTCGACGTGCTGCTGGCTGTGGCCACTGTCCAGTCATCTGGCTCCAGGTCAAAGTCAAAGTCGGACGTAAGTTTATCGATCTGACCCACCACCTGCAACAGAGAACACAGAGAACGAGAGAGAACTCATGAGATATTGAAGAAAAGCACATTTTTGGGACAAAGTGGAAAAGAAAGATTAATTTAATTTTGATTCAGATCCATATATTTTTATATAAGTTGGTGGCATCACTCTGGATGGTTACATCAGCAGTCCAGACTGAAATATTTGAGCCACTACAACCTGCTGTTGCCTGTAATGTTTTCACCTTGAATGTGTTTGTATGTACTTGCACCATGTACACACATACACAGAAATGTGGACCATTTTGAGCACAGACCCTTCAGAGTGAGGACATTTTGGCTGGTCCTAACTTTTTCAAAGGGCTGTTTGAGGGTTTGCTTTTAGGGTTAGAATGGTAGTTAGGTTAAGGATTAAGGTTAGGCCTTTTTTGATGGTTAAGATTAGGGTAAGGGGCTAGGGAACACATTTTAACCACGAGTTTCTTCACTAAAATGAGAAGTACAAGTATCATGTGTGTGGGTATGTGCTGTACTGCACTACTTTAATGGAAGCTACCACAGAGGCAGTCTTCAGCACATTGGCAGGTGTCAGTCTGTGTGTCTCTTTCTGTGGACAGACCTTGTCACTGCAATAAATCTCAACCCTTGAAGCGACACAAAACTTCGGGTGTGTACTTGAGATCAAAATGAAGGTCAAGTTCTAAGATATGAGTGATCCCAAGTACTTGGGATTATGTAGTAAAGACTGGCAAGTACTCATGGGTCAGAATGTCACCATGACGTGTCATGATCGATCTGATCCCATGATGGTCTCAAAGTCTAAATGTTTTTAATATATCCTCCCATGATGCATTATTTTTACATGGTAACATCATCAGAGGGCTTTTAGCACCACTACTCCATTACTTGTGTAATGTAGTATAATTTACACAGGGGGTTAATAATTACATTACAAATAAAAATACTGATCTCCATTTGAGCAGATACAGGACTTGCATAGACTTAATTTAACTATTAAAGAAACTTTACCAAAAGTATTAATGTGGAAACCCACTTTGATATTAATCTTGGCAGCTTACTACTATCCCATTGCAGGACATTTCCAGATGCTTCACATCCCACTGATTAGGCAGGTTTAACAAAAAACTAAGACTTATTCCCTACTGCTAATAGATCTGTGTTATCCTTTACAGCTTGTCATTACACTATGTTTCAATAATAAATCTTTAATTGTTTGTTTGTGTTTTTAAAATGGTTTTTACTTCTGCCACGGCCTCCTGTGGACAGGTGTTGTAAAATAGCTTTATGCTGCATTAAAGACAAAATTAAACTTCCATTGAAATGAGGTTGTAGCATTGAAGACGTGTCGCAACTCATCAAAAAGGCTTCTCCAGCTTGGAGAGAGAGGGGGAGAAAGAAGAATTAGATAGAAGAATTGAAGAAGCCTCTTCGATGAGCGGCACGCACACACAGTCCACTGGCTGATTCACTTTGTCTTGATGTTGTACTTGTATAGCGACAGCACCGGGATGAATGAGATGAGCCCACGCAGAAGCAGTATAGCTTTATGGAAACCAAACTGCCGTGCCTCTTGATGCTTCCATGCTTATGCATTGTTTAATTCCAGTGCTATTGTAATGTCAGTATCGAACAAAATGAAGTCAAATTCTCACAAACACTCACTTCATTGAAATGTATCACATAAGAGCATTTCATTTATTGTTACCTCAAATATAACGTGTGGAGTGTTTGGTGAATAGAAAACACTTCAGCTGGAATCACACTGGTTTGCGGACAACACTTAAAACTCGTGCCCTCTATACTTGACATTTTAGCATCTTCAATCAGCATTTTCTGCTCTCAACAACAAGCTATTGTAAAATGCAAACACTCAGCACGTATGTACTGTTGCTTGTTAATTATACATTCCCCGAAAACATTCAGCAAATAATATATATATAACATGCACATATAGGTCTACAACATAATTATAGCTGAATAACAGAGAAACTGTGGTTTTACCCAGAGATTTGTAGAACATGATCCTTTGTTTTTTTTTGTCTGCCTCTATAATTATATGCAGCACTTGCTTCTTTCTGCCTTTTATGAGTACAAATGAGCGCAGTTGTATCAACAACACAAAGTCTTATCCCTGCATGTAGAATTTAAAAAAAAAAATTTCTTTGTCCAACTTTAAAAAAGAGAAATTATGAGTCTGAAGAGGGTGAAAATCCAAACCCGCTGATAAAGGAGGAGGGGGTACACCGCTGCGCTAGCTGAAAAGCTCCAGTGATCTGCAATGCAAACGTGGCAGCTGACATCATGAGCTCAATGATCTTATGCAAATATCCCAAGATTATGGTCTGAATCTAACGTAAATTTGCTCGCTAACTCCCTGAATAAAATATTACAACGCTGTCTTATATTAGGAGCACAAAATGTAGGCTACAATAAACCTTCACCTTAAAAAAGAGTGTGAAGGATGATTAGATGCTGTTTCTTTTCTCTTTCGCTGCATTTAACATGCAGCTCTTCAGTCCTCAGCTTTTAAAAGTGATGGTTTGTGCTGTTAAGTACAAACAACTGCATTTAAATCAGGCTTTGTACGTCTGCATGCATGGCATAGGCTCATCTGTCAATGGGCCTCTCTGCAGATCTTGTCAGTTGTGGCGTCGTACACCTTGTGAGTACTTGGACCGTGGCTCCCTATTGGCCGACTGCCCAGAGGGAATTGGGCCGTGTGAGTGCTCTAATACTGGAATTACTTAACCTGTTTGCTTTTTGATTTGCAGACTTTTTACTCACAGACTTGTTAATGTAAGATGTTTCTCAGACCCACAGGAGGCTGAATAGCTTTGTTTACTTGTTTACACAACTCCGGACGAGGGACCTACTTTAATAAATTAGTTAGATGTATTTCACGAGACACTGAACTGTGATATGTTAAAAGAAGGGTTAGAGGAAATGCAAATGAAGAGTTTTCTGATCACCCAAACATTGCTGTTTCTCTGCAACGGATCATCATCGCTTATTTTCCAATTTAAGAAGCATTCCTGAGTGTTAACAGTAACAACGTCGGCTAGTCTGACCCCTGTCTGCAGTATGTGGGCTAATTTAACTTGATAACTGTCTCAGCTCTGAGGGTCTGCTGAATCTTTCTAGGTCACAATGCAGCACATGCTCAATGAAGCAACAATGAACACTAGCCTCTGCGTTTTCTTCCAGTCCGAGGATGTGCGATGAGGGAGCTTTGGAGTGAACTGGAGGAGCAGATTGCTTTAGCTCAAAGGATGAATGAACACATCAGGAAGGAGTCGTGGACAATGTGCATGATGTGTTTGGAACATAAAACGCTTTATGGGAATCTACAAGAGTCTACATTAGAGATTAAAAGTAATTATGAGACTTTTGCAGTGGAACCCATCATATATATTCATCAGTAAAGAAAATACGCCTTTTAGAGATTTTCCCGTAGAAGGTGCCATGTGCGAGTACTACAATAAACAAATATATTTGAAGAAAACACAATTAACCCATTGCTCATGCCTTATGGAATAACTAGCTCTTGTTTACTTTGTAAACACTTAGTTATCTGGTTCCCATAAGTCACATCAGTCAGAATAACTCTAAACATTTGAGTGGGTGGACAAACCACATAGTTACATGTCTGATATGCAGCCCGCATTTTGACATCTCCTTAGTTTTGATTCCCTCAAATGTTAAATTCAGGATATGCAGCTTGAAGCTGTGATAAACCTCTGGAGTCGGCTGTGTATCCCCCATGGACTTTATGGCGCCATCACTCTACAAAGTTTATGATGCAGTGATGGCACATCCTTGTGACTGAAAAGACTCCATTTGCAACCCAGTTAAGCTGTAATGTATAGTGTAAGTGTGCATATAAGTGCTGGGGATTTGAGTTTGACTCAAGTCTTTAATTTTATCTCAGTGTCTCTGCTGACAACTTCACTTATTTTCTTAACTGCAATGGAAGCTACCAAAAACTATGTTGGTGGCTTAAACAATATGAAATGAGCAGCACACAAATTCCTTTTTTTTAATTTGAGGGAGAAACATTGATGATGATGATGATGATAATTACAGCAATAACAATAACTTTATAAAGCATGTTTCAACACAAAGGACAAATTGCTGCACAACTAGAAAACAAAAAGGATAAAACTCAGAAGAAAGTTGATAAAGAATGATGGAAATAATAATACTGTCTCAGACCGCTTTATTTCCTCAGGCCTTGATGCCTTTTATCTCCATATTTCATATATATTTAGTTTTTTTCATAAATCAGTGCTATTGTTTGCACTTAACTTCCAACTGTTGGTTTTACAAATAAAGACTAGAATGGCACTCAGTAGATCACATACCTCCACCAAGGCCCAACAGTCTCCTTTAATCTAAGCAAGTTGCACCAAACTTCACACTCATGGATATCAGTCCCTGAATATGGCAGATTTTCTTTCATTTAGATCCATAGGTGAAACAAATTCCTGTATCTCCCCCAACTCATACAACATCCTCCCACCAAATTTAGTGGTAATATGTACTGTTATTTTTGTGTTATCCTGCTAAATGGAAAGACAATCAGACACTGATGAAACCATAACAACCTTCAGGAAGAAAGTGCATTATTTTATTTTTCCATCTTGTGGTTCCCAGTCATTTTAAAAACTCATTTTTTTCAATGTCCTGAAAAGTAACCCTTTTGGACAAGATTTCCACTTCAATCAATCAATTTTATAGCCCATATTCACAAATGACAATTTTGTCTCATAGCGGTTAACAAGGTGCAACATCCTCTGTCCTTAACCCTCAAAAAGAGTAAGGAAAAATTACCAAAAATAAAAAATAGATGTAGAAACCTCAGAGAGAGTGATCCCTCTCTCAGGATTCACAGAAGTGTAATAGATGCCACAAGTAGCTGAACACATCGACACAATTACAATATTTACAACATTGATTAGCATTGGCAGCGACAATCCATCCGTTGTAGAAGCAGGGTTACTGAGCCAACACACCTGATTGTGTTTATATAATCCATACAGACCAATCACTGATGAAATTACCATTTATTTCTTGCTCACGGCACACTATCAGCCGGCAGCCACGAGTCAGCTGTTGGTGACAGCACCTGATCAACCCCCCAGTCCAGTCATTTCAGAGTTCTTATAGGTGCTTTAAAAGACAGGCTGCCTGGGCAGCATCAGGCGAAGGTTTATTACTGTACCTCAACACCTGTCTGAGATGATTGGTCCGGGTAATTGAGGGTCAGAGTGAAAGAGGGAACTTGGAGTCTTGTCTGTGACAGAAGGAAGGGTACAGTGATGGAAAAGACAGGCAAGGATAATCTAGGACAGAGTGGTGGTCAGTAATGTAAAAACTCTCCGAAGAGCCTCTTCTCGGGCGGAGTGGTGATTTGGGAAATAGATTTAGTACGTCCACTATCATTACAAGAGTCCTTCTCTCTAATATTCAGCTCCACCTGGTATCATGATTTATTTATTGTGAGTGGGGGCTGTGCCGGTTTCTTCTCCCCAAAGTGAGTGCCTGTCCTCTGTTTATGCTAATTGAAAATGTACTGGAACATTAGTAGAGGAATAAGTTATTCCACTACGGATGTTTAATGTGTTGTTGAAAAATGCAGATTGAGGTCAAAATCGGCAAATGTGGAAATCTGGGTGTAAAATTGCGTCTGATGAGCAGGGGTATATTTACCACATGCTCTAATCACTGTGTTGATCTTTGAACAGATGTTTAATGTGAATAGCTTGTTTTGATGTGCATTGATTGCTCTCCTTTTTAAAATATTTTGTTAACTCTAGTAAACAGATGGGGATTTATAAATCATATATATCTTACTGATGTAACTGTTTTAGAAATGGTGTTTCTAATGATCCTAATGGAAATGGTAACATGTTTTCCAAGTCTACACTATTTTACATATTCTGTTATTTATCAGAAAATGAAAACAGCTCTGCGACGTGGCATCTGTAGAGATGCAGTTTGTACACATGTAAAAATAAATCAGGTTTTAGTTAACAAAAATAAATAAGACATAACACCCTCACTGGATTCATTTGAAATACACACTGTTTGAGTGAGTTTTCAGTGGATTGCCTCATTACGCCGTGTTCAAGTGGCCTCTCTCCATCTGTTCCTGTGCCACCCGTTCTTCCAGGAGTCATTTTCAGTGTAGACTGGGAGATGTTTGCAGAGCTTGTTTGTTAATTATGCAGCATCCAGCATCTAGCATGGCTTTGCTTCTTTTTTTTCATGGGGAAAATGGGAAACGTGTTCAGCGTAACCATTCAAACACATCTAAGGGTTATTTCTTTCTCAACATGTCACAATAGCTTTCCAGGCTGCCCCTGTGCAGCACTTCTAGCACTGCGAGCGTTGTGTGCCAGTTAGGAAGGCTCAGCAATTATCAGAATGGCCTTGCATGCTGTTTGCAAATATTGTCTAAATGCAGTTAGTTCCTGCAGCTTTGTACTTCCTCCTTACATGCTTATTTCCCCTCTGTTTAATTCTCCTGGAGATGGGGGAGGGGAGCATCCAAGTCACTCACATTGTGGTGATATGGTTTATCTTATCCCCCAGAAGCAAAAGTATCATCCCCGACTTCCTCTGACAGAACATAATTACTGGATTCACTAGAGAAATTGTCCAGTCTGCAGTCTCTGCCTGGGATCCTATTCACTATGGGATGAAACGCACTTTGGGAACACTTTGTATTTCTGGATATGTGCGTAATATTACCCAGCTGTGTGTGAACATCGTGCAGACTGTTCCATATCTAGACAGCACTGTTAACTTGAAAGCTCGGGCCATATGATGTTAAAGCTCGGGGCAGATTTGTGGAGCAGAAGGCTGGTGCCCTGAGTGAGGCGCACAAAATCAGCCACAAGGATGTGTATAAACAACACCGAAAACATATTCAGTCTCACAAAGCATCAAATGAAAGAACATTTGGCAGAATACGTGTTATCTCTAATGTGAGTTTTACACACTCTTACATCTGAACCCTGCATCACTGGACTATTGCACTACTGATGGTCATCATCTCTGGCATCCTGTGTTGCAGAAACGATTCACTGCTTGGATGAGGCAGGTTAAGTATTCATGTGTTTGCATGTTTCCGTGCTTGTAGAGCTCACACTGCTACTGTATCTTTCTCTCTCTTCATTAACACTGCATGTGACATCCTGCTACATACTACGGGACTTACTTGTCAATATGTTTTTGCAGCAAAGTCAGCAAGAGTAATTCCTGTATGTTTATTGCACTGGCATATTGAGTGTATTCTACTGCAGTTGACTCCGCAGAGAGAGGTCCAGTGAGTCTGTGGGCGGGCATTATCACAAGCCAGGAGGACTCTGGATTTAGGTCAGGCCATCTTGATTGGTGAGATGTGTTGCATGGTGTTGGCACAGGGATGAAGTGTCTTTTTGAAGTGTTCGCTGGAAGCATTTGGTGTAATTATCCTGTCATGAGAGGGGCTATAAGCCCGAGACTTCATTAGGCACATGCCTCCTGCTTTTTCATCTTTTCTCAAAAAAAAGAAAAAAAAAAAAGCCAGTCATCTTTATGGAGGTCTTAAAGTGTTAAACAACGCTGTGATGTGCAGAGGACCAATACCCCCTGACAACTCACTAATCAGAAGCATCATTTCAAACTCTGACACAAAATGGGCCTCGTATATCCCTCTGGGGCTTTAGAAGAGGTGGGCTTCTGAAGTCCTTAAGGCCCATGAAATCAACCACTTCCTTAGCCAAATTGAGGTCATTAGACTGGACAGATTCATTCTCCATCTGTAGGTTTATACTAATATCATGGAGAGGGTTATGGGTTGTACAACCATAAAGGGAATAATATGGGACAGCAACAGGGAGGCAGCAGATGCAGCATGCATTGGTGCTGGCAGAGCACACTGATCATTTATTGAGGTTCTCCTTCATTGCTTCTATCTGTGTTGAGGAGCCTAGGGCCGGTAATGAGCAGGAAAAGATGGTAGTGCCACGCTACAGGGCTCCTCAGTCTGTCTGCTTCTCTGAGATAGCACCGGGATTAAGCCCGAGTACTCTCAGGTCACGCTGTTCACATTCAAGGAAAAAAAGGTGTGCATGTGAGCGCAGCCAGGCCACACTGACCGGTTTTAATGACTCAGTAGTAGAGTTTTCATTAACAACATGTCTTGGTGTAGGGGGCCAGTGAAGGTGTAAAGTGATTGTAGTTTGTCAGAGCGCAGCAAACGTGTGTGACCTGTGCTGGAAATAGGAGAGAATCTCTCTGGCTGGGAGAACACAACTCTACAGGAACTGGGTCAGCCCAATCCAGCA
Organism: Paralichthys olivaceus; assembly: GCF_024713975.1. NCBI lineage: Eukaryota > Metazoa > Chordata > Actinopteri > Pleuronectiformes > Paralichthyidae > Paralichthys > Paralichthys olivaceus. Next base: position 11,039,383 of record NC_091093.1, read on the forward strand.
GTAAATCCCTCACTCTGACACATCACATACACATTGCCAGTTTATCTACACAGGCTGAAACAGTAGATAGATAAGCAGTAAGTCTGCCCTTAAAGTAGATTTGTCACAATAGAAATGGCTCACATAAATAAATGGATAGTAGAAACTGCTGTTAGTACATAAAAATATCACATAATATTGTAATTTTTTTTTTTTTTTGCAGTAAAGCAAACTAAAAGGTAAGCTTGACTAAAAATACATACTTTTTTTTACAATAGATGTCTAATTGCAACTCTTGTGAAGTTGGAGCCTTTGCTTTGGATGATTGATTCTTTATTGGTCCTGTATAGTCCAACTACATAGTAGTGCTACTTTAAATAGTCAGTCAATGGTAAAAACTGAAAGTGGGAACAAAGAGAAAAGTTAAAGCTGTTTAGTTGTAAATGTTAAATTTTATCTTTTTATTTATTTTTTTCTCTAATTTAGCACTTTATAGTTTTTTTATGCAAACCTTATTTGAGAAAATAATATTTATTGTATTAATAGAGTACACTTCAGTTTATAATAAACATTGTTGACATATTATTGAATCATAATTTCTTTATTCAGTTTTTGACTTCATACAGACATTGATACAACTACTAGGCTACTTCAAGATTGGTTTTTTTTGATAGACTGCTAAAGTTGAATTTACACAGTGTTGATGTTCCTCCAGAAATTTACTTGAATTTTACTTTTGTTTTCATCTTTTTTGTTGTTTCACAGCTTAATGTAGATTGATACATTATTTTTACTTAAATGGAAGAAGCTCTTCCACTAATTTTATTTTGGAGAGATATGGGACTGTAAAAGCAGTGCAGATGGCTATTTCTTGTTGTGGAAAAATGCTTTGCAGTGCATACTTTGTTTTTGTCAGATGTGTTTGTATTTAAGAGAAGATTATTACATTAAAAAAAAATCAGTAATACAAAAATAATCATTGGATTAATCGAAACATATTTCATTAGATTAATTGATAAGAAAAAGTAATTGATAAGTACAGACCTACTTTTAAACATCCAATGTAGATTGACAACAAGCAACGAGATTGTGAAACAATGTTATATGTCCCTGAAGAAGCCATAGGTTTGTATGATCAATCGACTGCGATTTAAGAAAAACATGTCTATTCTTAATGTTGAGGAGAATCACTACTCTACCCACAATCCTCAGGTGTAAAATATCTGATTGGTGGAGCTTGCTAGTGTAACCACAAAATCTATTTTTGTAGAAATGAAGAAAAGAGTATGAACAAGTTAAATTCACTTGTGTAGTGTAGTGTTAGTGAGGGACAGCTTGGTTCCCTCACTCTTAAAATAAGTATGTACACACATATACACACTCGTACCTTTATCACTTTTTCCGTTTTCCAATATGAGGGTCATGATTCATCTCGCTCTGGTCGTCCTGGTTTCAGGCTTAGAACTCTTTTTATAAGGAGTTTCAGAAATGTCAATGGAGAAAATGAATTGGAAATATACTTGTGGTCACTGTTTCGCTCTACGTGGGCTGATGTGTGTGCTGTAGTGACACACACACACAAACAAAGGGATTTACTTGTATGTCTTCATATAAGTCTTCTTGAAACAGTCATTCATTGTGCAGAGCTTTATAGGACCTCATTGTCAGCTTTGTTCCTCTCTTGTATGAATGATGAACATATTCTGTACAGATTATAGCCTAGAATAAAAACAAAGGCCTTGATCCTACTAGATGTATCTTGTCTGATCCGATAACAAATGGACAGCTCTATAAGTACAGGTATGAATGAATCCAAAACACATTGAGGACGCGTTGAGATCTGATCACTGACACTGCATTCGGAGGTTGTCTGGGCTACATTCCTTTTGAGTCTGAATGTGTCCTGGGCCAAACTGCCTGTTCGGCTGACGTCCTCGGTATGATAGGAGTACTATCTATTCAAATCGTGTTAGTCAGCTTTGTCCATGGTGTCTTTTCAAACAGCCCATAGAAAGATGATATGAGTATGTCAAACATCTTGGGCAATTTGGATCCCGGAACACACCAAGGAATAGACCCAATCTGTATTGTTTTCATTTCTTCTTCTTTTAATTTCTGGCAGACCTGGCACACGAAGTGCATCGCTACCTTCCACCAATTAACAATGATTATACTTTTGGTCTTTTGAAAACCCTAATGCCTGTTGTGAACTGATATACTTACATGTGCCAACTACTGCTCGAATACCCTATGATGTATGTTAATGCCAGGTAAGAACGGTAGTCTGAACCATCACACTGTCGCACAGCTAACAATGCTTATCATCAGTAAGGATGAAAACTGAAAACAACCGATTTAGGTTTGTGTGAGAAAAGATCCATGTCTGGTTACCATGCAGAAGAGGCACCTGCTCTCCTTTTCTAATTAAAAATCCCCTTTTCCAGATTTGTGTTATGGCTCCTATCACGTTCTGTCTTCCTGGGCTGGGGATAGATGCTACTGCCTAATGACAGTTTTTATGCAGTACTGGATGGTATTACACAATTTAGGGTGTGTAAATCGATTTTCACTCCCACAAAAAATCTTGAATAACACGGCAAGTTGCCAAATCTACCCTAAAGGCGAACCTTTTTTAACACAAGAGAACATGCTCTTATTGTTTCCTTGACATATTTATCACCTCTATTGGTGGTGAAGGAAATCTAGGAGAGGCTCATTTACAGTTTATTTGTGGAGGATCTGATAAATTCATGTGCAAAACTGGGCAACTGTGCTGTTTAGTTCGTGTTCATAACTCAGCCTTATGTCTTTAGTTGATGATTAATATAGACTCAAGTCAACAAGTCACAGTTCCTGCAACATAAAAGGGGCTCTCCCTAGTGCTCCATGGTGGAAACCAGTAACGCACGGAGAACACCAACCAAACGTGCAATCTGTTATAATGCACACGCAATTAAGCACTCTTTTTTTGGGATCTTAGTAGATCAGGCCCTATGTGTTTACAAAATTACAGATTTCCTTATAGACATAAGTTTAGTCAGGGTCATTTTCAGCTTTTCACTATAATTACTACTATAACTGTTTTTTTCTACAGCAAGCAGCAACAGAAATTTCTACATATAGTGCAAGATGTACTTTCAGACATAGTCCCCTGAGCTGCAAGTTGTTAACTGCAATAAAACTCTGGCGGTTATAAACACAAGACTAAAACCCTCAAGTCAGTAAAAGTGAGTTAAATCTTCTTTTCCTTAAGAATTTAGTTTGTCAAAAGACCCAATGGTGTGGGGTTTTGCATAACAAGTCCCCATTACTAAGCAAAAAAATAGGTCATTGTCTGTGCCACCTACAACAACAAATATGGCCGTTCCAAAAGTATCTCTTACTGTCTCTTGTTCTACCCCTCATGGCTAAATCTGGCAAAGGTTTAGGATGCTAAAAGTAAAGAATATTGATGTCTTACATCATCAGGGTGTGTGACGTCTGTAGCTGAATGCTACACAATGAGCTCAGTGCTGTTGCAAACGTTACTGTGGCACAGCAGATTCAAAGCTGATGTTTGACTCTGAGGAGGGCACGTCCCTCCTTGGCATATTCATACTACTGATATGTTGCATTATGATATATGGAGCAGAGCTGCATATCTCAGTCATAGTATCAGAGTCACATACTTTGTCAAATATCCTCCCAAAACTGCTTCCTAAGACCTTTTGTAATGGTATAACAACTTCACTCTACTTTTACCTTTGCTATCACTAGTACCTTCAGTTTCCCAGTTAGGACAGTGTCAGTGTTTTGTTCTAAAATATACATATATATATATATATATATATATATATATATATATATATATATATATGTATGTATGTATAGTGTGGCTTACAGTGTTATTGACAATTCACCAAAATTAATCACTATTCAAGCAACATCTGCATCTCTGCTCTATGTACCACATCAGCATTATGAATTATGTGAGCTTATCCTTTCTTTCATTCAAATGTCAGCAGCTGTGCCTGACTGTAACACTTTTTTTCAGCAGCACTGGACTGACATCTGTACATGTTCACACACAGATGTCATACACCCTGATGAAGTAAAACATATCGCCCATCAAGGGGACAACAACAAAAACAATAAATCCGGCACTCAAATGTAAATTAATGAAAACCACAGAAAATACCTGTTCTGACTTATACTAGAAACAGATAGTTACAACAGGCTTCTGTTATTATGGCTTTCTGTATTAGCATATTAATAGTTAATTATGCTAATTGGATTCAAATTCAGAGGGCTACTTTAAAATGATTATGCATCTCGATGCATCAAATAATTTTATTTCTGTGGATGATTTTTTTTTTTTTTTTTACAAACACAAAGTATTTTAGACTGTATCTGTTATTTCAAGTGCGCTTTAATTTACAAAATTAGCTTTTCAATTCAAAAAAGAGACAACAGTCAGTCTATGCCATTGGTCAGTGCTCTCCTTAGCCTTTACTGTATCAGGGGGGCCCCGCCTGGCAGCCTCGAGGCGCATTATTCTGCCGGTCAACAAGAGATTCTGCTCCTCTAATGTTTTCTAATCACTCACACTTAGAACTGATCTTTATAAACACCCGCTGAATTAACATTTATGTTCCTGGATAAACAGGTTGTAACTAGCTTCTGTAATAATGAATCAAATAATGATAATTCCAGTCACTTTAACCCTGATTTCCTGGCTGTGTGTCTTGTTTTGTGTGTAGCAGATGAACTAAGTGTGCACGTGTTTAAATACATGTCTCATGAACTCTTAAGCAAATCAACAAGCACAAAGTAAACGTCAGTACTGTTCAGGTCCTTATAACTTCTGATTATTGTCTGTGTTTATTGTTCAAATGTAAAGTGAGTGCAGGTCAGCAGGAGAGTTGAGGGAGGCCACTCAGACAGGAGACTCTGACATGATAAAAGACGGCCAGACCTTTAATGTGTGTCTGTCCTGATCCCAAAGCAGCGGTGGCTGTAATTGTGCAGTGGCGGGACATAACTAATAAATGAACATAGAGACAATGTATTGGTTATGTTCTTTCTCTGCATCCTTGCAGAGCTGATGCTAAATTTGCATTGTGATGCATCAGAAACAATTAATTTCCCCACCTCTTTATTATTAATCATCTATCTTTGCCCACAAGTTTGAACCTAGTCATTGGAAATAATCATCTCATAATATTATAACACCCCCCTCGTATAACAAAGTCTCTTTATTAGAAACAATCATTGTTTTTCTTTTATCAGACAACAATAACAACATAGCTTTAATAAGGAATTAAACAGGTACTGACTTACACCATTAGGCCTTGAACATTGGCTAAAATAGCCGACTATAGTTGACTTTGCTGTGCTTTGCATTCCACTGCACTACAACTGTCTATTCAGCTTCAGCAGTTGCACCATTTTTCATTTTGGTTAAACTCAGGGTTACTTTTCATCGCTGCTCATTGTTCTCAGGCCATGAATTCGGATGAAATGTCCAGGCGGAGAGAGCAGTGGCTAACCCTCCTATTAATTCAGGGCATGCAATCAATATGCCACTGGCATTTCTAGGTTTCCTTGGCCTGCAGTGCTTATCTTAATGGGAGTGTGCTCCCATTTTCTTTTATTGTGTGAACCCATATATCATTACCCACCAAATATAGCTGGATCTACCATGAAGCAAAAACATTCAGGCTCAGTGAAAGAAAAAACATTAATGCAATTTTTTTTTTATATCACCTTCTCTGCTGTTTTATGGTGGTGGTGGTAAACCTCAGGAATTAATTTACAGATACTTAATTTCTGCTCCGTCGTCTTTGGTTCTCTGTGGTGATTATCAGCCTGCCAAATGTTTGCAGCAGCATTATTCCTCATTAGTTAAGAAACCATGTCAGTACAGGATGATGTGCTGTATGTCAAGGACTTGATATATGGACAGAAATAGACTTGTATGGACCGATAAAGTCAGTCCCCCTCCTTTCTGCTCACCTGGAAATGATGCACGCTTAGTCACATGGTGTATTATTATTCTATTAACCTTGGTGCAGTGAAGCTATGCATCTGTTCAGAAGCAAAGTTTGTGGTGTTAAAACAACTCTCAGCTCCTCGTCAGCCAGATAATACATTATGTTCCGAGAAAATGTTTCAATGTCGCCTATCACTGTCACTGTCAATAATGAATTGACAGTGATAGTGATACTTCATCACTGACAGTGAGAATGACCTTTAGTCTTCAAACCCTGAGATCTTTTTGTTCCACTATTTAACAATTTGGTGCCTGATCATACAAGTTGATCTGGGCATGGTTTACCAAAACCATAATACTTCTACGGCTCGATGAGATGTTTATTCTTAGAAGCCTCTTTTCACACTGTTGCTTGTACTCTTACTTGTGGCCACTGTGTGAGCTTGAACAGGTTTCTTCTGACCTCTCTTCAACAAAGCTTTTTAGCCCTCAGGCCTGTGACTGTGACTCACTGTCTGGAGGTGTGTGCTGTTTAAAATAACCACTCTTATTTTACTTTGACGTGGTAATGGACACACTATGATAGTGTCTTATTTACAGTGACGCAACATATACCGAGGTGTTATCGACTTTTTAACCTGTACTTGAGAATTCCAAAAATACAAACTAAAAAATTGACGCTCCTCATCAGTAAATATAAACTATATAATTTGTGATCCATATATACATGAACTATTTTATCCTTGTGCTGTGGTAGAAGGAGAACAAGAGAACTGTGGTAGTGAAGACTTCAAGAGATAAAGACCTTTAGCTGCTCTATTAAAAGATAATTGGAGATTTAATTTGTGTACTCATAAAATGTTTGTTTGAGCTTTTACACCCAAATGAGCTTTATTTGGTGCGGTGCTAGCAGTTACGAACCAGAAAATGTGCCCATATCTCCGTGAAATCACCCTGGCTTCTGTTACTGTGTTCAGAGTGTCGTTTTTGCACTCGCTCAGCGGAGCAGATCAAAGATTGTTCTCTTAATGACATAACTAGAGTCTTGACATCTTTTTTTTTATAGAACAATTGTTCATCTGCATGTACATAAAACTGTAAATATCTAAGATAATCGATTTATCAGGAGGTAAGATTATCCATTTTATATTTAGAAATAGAAAATTCATCCTACAATATGTAATATACTGTAAGGTCCATGTAGTTTAGTTAAGTTCAGTCATATTTGTCTCCAGGGAGAACCCCATTTGTGAAAGGGTCATGGCACCCACACGTACGGCAATTGGAAGTGAAAACAAAAATCTTGAGTGATGGCTTTCTCCCCTCCTTCCCCACCGTTGCGCTGAAGTAGGTCACAGATATTGGCATGACTCGCTCTCCTGCTTCTTTCTCTCAAAACAATTTGTCGTTGCTTCCAGGGTTCTGCCATTTCTATCTGTGACAATCTGTAGGGCGGTCGCCTCAGAGAGTGACAAAACCTGTCAGAGTGCGTCACTTTCACTCTCTCTTCGCCAAGCGGCAGGACACCTTTGAGTCTGCGGCACCTTTATCAGATATGGCAGTTCCTAAAGCTCCGCAGCAGCAGGCAAGTTGGAGGAGAGGAGCCGGTGACTTTACAGAGACCTATTTGCAAACAAAATCACTGGGAGACATTCCCCATGAGGCACCATCTGGCTGCCACACATACCTGCCTTCATCACTCCCTCACCATCACCAGCCTCTCTATTTATAGACATTCTCCTGTCCACCCACCCACATATTGCAGCTCGTAAAAACAGCAACCAAAATCTAGCAAACTAAAAATTTGCCTTTGAGCGATCAATCATCAGGGTGACAGATGCCAACACATTTCACTGTTATGTGTGGATAACATCTTCCTAACAGTCTGCTGCTGCTAACAATAGAAATGAACAATCAGCCGGCTCCTTGCCAGACCTTGCGGAGATAGCGAGGCCGACAATGACCTTCTTTGTCATCATCTAAACTCTTCATCTATTTTTAGATCGGCTGTGTAAATAGTGAGATGAGCTATGAGGTAGAAAGACTCACCTAAGTGTGAGGTTAAAAACTTACCGCGGCAGCGTCTGGTGGGGGCAGATAGTGAGAGGGCTGGCCATGATATAATCTTTGCATATTCCAGGTTGAATAGAGCAGAATTTATGATGATGTGATTTGTCAGTTGTCAACATTGTGCTATCAGCTATCAATAAAGCAATTAGTGTCTCATTTCTGAAGGGAGGAGGCTGAATTCTCATCATCAGTATTATGTTATTGAACAAGCGTTCCCCAGCGAGGGAATGATACTGAGAGACTGACACAGAGCACAGATGTGCACTTTCAAGCTAGTCAGGCAATTGCTGAATTTTGACAAAGTCCACAGTGCAGATTTTCCCTCTGCATCCAAACCCAAATTCTCCTGTATTTATTTGTGCATCGAAAGTTTTATCCTCTTAGATAAAGAATGAACTATTCATATAAAATCTAGCCAGTGAATGCGACATTATTGTCATCAAAATCCAGATGGGCTCATGTGGCTCTCCATTAAGAAACTGCAACAAACCCTTTCCCTCTCTCGCGCTCTCACTCTCTCTCTCTTTCTCTCATCTCTTTCATTGTGAGACCAATCAGCCAATGTGCATGGATCAGCTCCTTTAATTACATATTCAAATATTCCTCATAAAATCAAAAACATATTGATTATGTGCCTAGAATCTGCAGAGAATACTTATATGTTCCCCTCAGAGCGATACCACAGCATATTCTCCTCCCAAACAATTCTCTTGATTTGTGTTGTAATGTGTGTGTGTGTGTGTCTCTTGATAATTATAGGTCGCAGAGTTGGCAGGAAAGCATGGTGGTGCGTGGAGAAGCACTAGCTCACTCACACAAGCCCTTCCGGCAAGAGGAGCCAGTAAACAAATCTCACCAAAGTGAGAGAAAAAAAATTGTTGAGCAAAGGGAGTATTTTATTGCACTATTAATATTGTCCTGCTATTTACCAGACTCATTTTTGATAATTCTTCATCCACTGTAGAAGAAGGGGTTGTGATTATCCAGATGAATATGAGTTCCTGTCTCCTCCTTCAATGTGCATTCAAAAATTAAGTGCTTCACTCAGGTCACTTGCATTTTCAAATGTCTGCACAATGACAAGAAAATAAGTCCAATTTAGGAAGGAATGAATCAGGATCGTGAGGTTTTTATACCGTATAGTTAATGTAAATAAGAAGTCCATCGTAATATGCATCATCAATCCATCAGCATTCCTCCCATCTGCCAATGTCTGCACTGCTAACTTGTGAACACATAACGCAGTGGGGTTCACTACCTGCATTCTCAAGGAACATTAAAAGGGCCAATTACCACAGACAAATAAGCAATGTACAGTGCAGGTGAAGGACAGGAGAGGCAATTTAGCATCCTTTTCGCTTCTCACATCATCTCTTGCTTTCATGCTTTTAAATTGCCAGTCCATAAATAGTGGGCCCATTGTACTGTGCTGTTGACACAAATTGGAAGGCGTGAAGAATGGAGATGTATTGTTCCACGTAAGGCATATTCATCTTTTCAATAAAGTTGGCACCGGTCGGAAAGAGAGAGTGTGAAGTCAGGCGCAGTGTGTAATTAGCAGGTAGTGCTATAGTGCGGACGCTCCATCGAGCCATCTGTGGGGAACATTAGTGAGAATCCTTCTACTGGGCTTCCCTCGCTTCTTTGTCTTCCCTCTGCATTTCTTTGTGACCCTCGCCTCCATATGCTGAGCCTGCCAGCGAACCGCCTCCTCCAAGCCTACTATAGCACCTGGGTTTTGAGAGGCACCTTCTGATGCAAACTCCTTGCTTTTCACACACCCTTTTATAAGGTTCCTGGAAGCATTTTAAAAAGGGCTCTATTAATAATACATGGAATCTGCGTCCATGCGTAAATGCCGCGCCAACCTACAATTGCAACTCCTCATTGGGCCACTGTTTTGACAACTTTCCGGGTTTCTCTCTCTCTGTCTCTGTGGCACCAGAGCTTTGACTGATGACACCAATAGGAGTGGTGAAATCTGAGGGCAGGATGGAGAGATAACTGGCTGGTTGAGAGTGACTCACTTCTGTAGCAGAGAGTCCATCTGCTGCAGGCTGGAGGAAGAGAGTGAGAGGGAGTGGGGAAGGGAGAAGCTATCACAGGGTAATTTAGGCCTTGCAGTTCGGTAGCGCACATTGCTTCATCACCTTGGCTCGTGTTCGGAAGGCAAACATGATTAGGTAAATTTTACTTTATTTAAGAAGAGAAGCATCACTGACAGTCGGAGTGATGTGACCAAACATGTAGCAGGGCCTTGCCAACAGCTTTCCATCTAATCAATCTACTGTGGGAAGACAGAAAACTCACTTGAGTCAAGCAAGAACACACTGAATAGGTACCCCAAAACTACAGTATGTGCACACACACTCCCATACGCACAGCCAATCTCATTCCTTCTGGCAGATACTCATACACCCACGCAAACACATGCATCAATCACTTGCTCTTTTTTCCCCTCTCGAATAAAAACTGACTCCCATACACACACACTCAAGTGATACAAATACACCACACGCCATATCAGCCTGACTGCCGGGCTGGCTCATGCTACTTTGATTCAAATGGGAAACAGTGATAATTATGATGGCAGCTTGAGGAGTTAAATGTTTCGGCCAACAATAACCCTTTAAGATGTGTACTGCAGCTCTTACTGCATCTCTGACATCATCAGGCAAATCCCGTCCTGTGTGACCTTGGCTTTTACGGGACAAATCTGCACAGATGCAGAAAACGTGCAGCGTGATCGAGTCAGTCACGGCAGAGAATAACACTCCCCCCCTCGTCTCCCTACCCTCTTTGTGTGCCATCAATTAATGCTTCATATTTTTTTGTCACGAGGTGATGGCTGCCAATGATGCGAGTGTGGTCGTGGGTGCAGTGTGGACACTGGCGTCGGGGGCTTTGGTGTGCTCTCCCTCTTTAAATAGCCCCAGATCTAATCTGCAGACAGCAGCAGAGTTCTGACAGATCCTGCCTTGGTGCCTCCTCCCACTAGGTGACACATTCTTTATTTATTTTTCCTCTCCTCCGCTCTGGTATTCACTCCATGGAGCACTGGCCCCTCAAGCTATTGTCAGTTCCGTTCTCCTTCCATGTCTGAAAAACCAAATGGATTTACAGGGTTTACTGTCAACCCCTCCCTTTTTCTGAGCTTATGAATGTGGCACAGTCCTCTAGCTCCACTGTTTTATTTTCACACTCTCCATCCCCTTTATGATGACTTGACCTAGCATAATGGAACCCTGCTGTTGTGGTACTAGCTAAATTTTACGAATGTCTTTCCCAGGTGATGTCAACATATGTCTTGACCTATACTGTTGGTCTTCTATACTGTGTGCTGCAAGTTTAAGAAGAGGTCACAACCATTTCAAAGCAAATCTTTATTGTTTGAACCTTTAAGCCACACTGCCTTTCCAGTAGACAGTATGACAGAGAGCATATTATAGCATGAGACTACCCCCCCAAGAAAAATGACTTGGTTCCAGTCATGTGTCACATAATGAAATATGTTTACGTTCAAGCCTACTAGCAACTATTGTAATTATGACAAGAGCAAAGGAGGAAGTCAGTCGACAATGTTATCGGCGTCAAAGTCTTCTTAGGGTCCAGATCAAGGTTGGTGGTTGTTGGAGTCAACAAATGTGGAGCATTATATGAGGGACATACTGCCACTGCTACAGCCAGACACTCTAACCATAACCATTTGGTTATTATTGTAACCACGAATAAGAATCTCGTCTAACCTTAACAAAGTGACTATTATTCTGCATAAACAGATGAATGTGAATATGGTTTGAGCAGGCTTTTGTTGCCCAGAGGTAAACAGTACATGGGTGATAAAAGAAACTAGTCAGATTATAAACAATGTGTGGTGAACAGAAGATGGATTCGGAAGGCCCATTTTATTGGCCCTTGCCACCAAGGGGCTGATTCGCTGATGGGTTCAGTGATTGTAGTGGTACAAACTCATAATAACATGAATGTGTTGTACTGGAGGGTGATGATTTTGTCATCAATCTAGAGGTGCAGTTTAACAGGGTAAACATTGTTTGACATCTCAAATCTTTGATAAAGGCACTAAGGGCCTCAAAGCTACCACTTGCCAACAAGGCATACTGACACATTATATTGCATGGAGCTGCTAATATGTGATTACCATACATGATTATGACAAATTCATATCTTCCTACTAAGGTTACTAAGCTGGGATCATTTCTAAGCAATACGTTATTTGTCTTATAAACTGTGTTAAGACGTAGTTCTTTGTTAGCTTTAGTACCGTAATAGTGCCCTGGAGATACAATAAATCTCTGCTGGCTCCATCACACTGGACCTTAGTCTTTCATTGAAGACACAAGGCTTTAATTATATGACACTAAATGAGGGTAACTAAAAGAGTTAGGCATTTTATCAAAATAGGGTGATAATTATTATTCACAAAGACACTGAGGAGTATTTCAAAGGATTTGTGTTGAATCCAGTGTGGAAGTTCTTTTATGCTATAGAAACATGGCATTTAGGATTAGTTTATTTTCAGACACCATATCCACGTTTTTTTATAAAGCTTTCACCTTGATTCTTTTCACAATCCATTAAAAACTTTAGACCTCTTTTAATTCCTGTCAAGTTTCACCTTGTGAATTAAGTATTTTCGCACAAGTAACCACTGTACGAACAGAGAACTTCAAAGCCTCGAGATAATCCTGAGGCGTTAGTCTCATCATATGTTGGCTCGCGTAGCTATTTCATAGTAAATGCCATGCATATACTTCACTCTGCACGCCATGCTGACAAGCCAGGAAATCAGCTAATACGTGACGCCGCGCCGTATCTCTGCATAGAAAAGCAGCTTCTGTGTGGAGTTTGCTGGGATGAAGGAGAAGAAAACAAGGAATGCAGTTGTCCTTTAATGCAATGGCATGATGACATGGAGAAATCCAATTCTATAAGATGCTCTCCCGACCCTCCTCACTCCATGTTCAATTAATTTTGATGCAAGCTTGAAGCATAAATCCTAGATGATTATGCTGTGTTCAGGACAACAGCAATTTCATCTTCTCAGGAGTCAAGTACAGCAGGAGACAGGTAAATTAGTTTTGTTGTATTAATGTGGAGATGCTGGTGCATTCTGCAGCATCGACAGGATTCAGCCGTAGAGGTGTGTGTAGGTGTGTTTTAGGTGGGTCAAGGATATTAAAGTTTAAAAAAGCAATTTTTATATTTATATTAAAACTCTGTTTATGTTTTCCCATATAACAAAGTGTGACATCCTGACGACAGCAGGTTTATGCTGAGGGGTGGCCATCATACTTAGATCCTGAGAGGCAGAGCTCTTTAGTTATGATCAAAATGTAAATGCGAAGAAACGCACTCCACCCCCAGAACACAATTAAAAGCACAGTCGTCCAGGCTGGAAAGTGGCCAGCTGTTCTGGGTTAATAGATGGTCTTGGCCAGACGTCTGCGAGGTGACCGCGAGCTGGCAGCAGGCTGGATAAGGCTGCAGATTGTAAGTGGACATGTACTCTGCTTCCCTCTGTGTGCAGTTGTCAGTGGAGATGATGAAGCACCCTGAATCTCCGTCTTTAGCTCCCTCGTCTCGCCCTAATTCTAACCTTCACAACCCTTCTTTCTCTCTCTCACAAGGCCAAAGCGAGTCTACTGCTGACACGTGGGTACCGTCTCTGCGGTCCCCTGACTTTAGACCCCCAGAGTGGAGTGTCTCTATTCACTCAGGGGAGTTCAAGGAGAGAGCATGATAAAGAGAAAGAAAGATGCAGGGACCTCATTCCCCATCTCTGAGAAACAACACATCATCAGGAGTGCTTACTTGGCACTCCACTACTGTACTTTTACATTAGCATGCCCTCAAACCAGGAGTTAAATCAGAATAGTGACAGACGTGATCCGCTTTGACCTGGAATGACATAAAATGGCATGCTAAAATATGTATATTGCTCTAAATATTCACCCAGTGTGTCCTGGTTACAGCTATTTCTTATTTCAGTGCTGCTCTGCTTAGTGGTTTCATTTGGCATTTGCTCTCATTTCTAGAGCAAAAAAAAAGAAGAAAAAGGAGCTAGAAGGAGAGAGAGAAAGAGAGAGAGAGAGAGCAAGGTGGTGGTTGGTTGCAGCCACAAATATTACTCCAGTTTTTTTGTAGTCTTCAGAAGTGTTATCAATGTTGCACAGAAATGTTGGTCAGAAACGAGCAGTAAAAGTCCCACAGACACGTTGCCTCATAAATAGCCAGGAAAGCTTCCTGTGCCAGTACTTGAGGTCGCATGAATTATCCATGTGCAAATGTACATTACTAAAAATCAAAGATTGCAACGTGTAATATTTGACTGACAAGTTGTTTTAATGCTGCGGCAACCATTAGATCACAAGTTAAGTTTGTTTTATAATGTAGTAAAATTGTGTACATCAGCAGTGTTGTCGTACCACAACCTTTCGTCTGAAATATGATCGATTGAGAAACATAAAACGCTGATTTTCCTTTCTGCAACTCAAACTCCTAAATTATGTATGCAAATATATACTTTACCTACTCAATAATTTATACAGTCAAACAAATGACAAAAAGTATTCATTCTCTCTAATGCAAAATGGAGGATGAATTGGAGGATGTGAGCAGGGGCAATAAATAACAGGTAATATTTGCTGCGTCCATGACAGCTCCCATCAAACTGCATATGAAATATTCATTTAATGGATCACACTTTATTTGGATAGTCCAGTGGTGAAAATAAGCATTAAGTGATGTCAATGTGTCCCTAAAATGCATTGAGTGTGAGAGGTAGTTGCTATATCTCTGGGTTACAGTCTTGTCATTGGGGTTACTTCAGGAGTAAGGTGTCCTCAAAGCCTAAAGGTTTAATGCAGTAGAAACAGAGGAGGGATACAGAAGTGGAGTCTCTTGCAGCTCCGTCTTTCACACTGGCCTGATTAGTATTCTATCTGCAGCTTAGGACACTGTTCTAAATTTAACCCCCAAAAAAAGGAACTGGACTCACCCCTCCAGCTCAGAGAGAACACACCTGACCAGACCTGAACTGCTCCTGTTTCCTACTGGAGGGCCGATGTTTGTGTGGGTTTTCTTTTCTTTTTTTTTTGCCTCTGGCCACAACTCTGGAACTTCAGTAACACTTGTGCTTTTGGCCTTGATTGGGTGCATCTAATGACATGCCTCTGTGCTGCTGACAGGGTGCTTTAGGCGCACACTTACACCAGCACTGCTCCATCACTGTAATGCTGGGATCCACCTCAGAGATACAATAAATACTTATTCTCTTAAGTTGCATGACATGAAAATGGAGGGACAGTAATCAGTGTAAGAGCCCGATGCATTGACTAGCTGGTCATTAAAAATTGGCCGAAATGAGCTTTTCAGACATTTTTTTATCTGCATTTATTTGACAATATGTTCTGATGGGAAAACTTGTTTTACAGAATAAAAAAGGAGAGCAGTGGTTTGCTCTGTTGCCTCACAGCAAGAAGGTTCTTGGTTCGGATTTTTGTTTCAGCCAATGCTTTTCTGTGTGGAGTTTGCATCTTCTCCCTGTGAATGGTGTATGTTGGCCCGGTGATATGCTGGTGACCAGTCCAGTACTCCCTCTCTCTCCCAGGTTTGGCTCCAGCTCCCCCATGACCCTCAAAGCATTAGCAGTATAGATAATGATGGATATTTGGTTTTAGTTGTCTTTTCTTTATATTTATATTTTTTTTATAGAAAGTTCATGGTTCAAATGTGAAATGTTAAGCCTCAGTTACATTTCTTTTTCAGAAGAGAATCATTGCCATTTTTTAAAATACATATTTCAGTTGAAATATCTCTATCCAAAATCTATTTCCTCCTTTTATCTGCATTGGTCCCCAAAATCCATATCAATTGCCTTTACTCAGTGTTATGAATATAACATTATAGATATGTAAACAAGCATGATCCTCAAGAGAGCTCCTATATGGATTTAAAACCTTTTAGGCTCCACATGCAGCTATACAATTAACAGTAGGCCGGTAATGAAGGAAGAAATGGGGAAGAAAAAAGACTAATGTGGCATGTATGTAATATGTAAATGTGGCAGTGGCTTTTAGTCCCTTGTCTCTCTATCGTCGCTCTGAACATATACTACATCAGGGTCCTCAGATAGCAAAGGCTGATGCGCAGGCAATCAGTGCGGTCCACCCAATTCATTAGCTGCCAGATACCTGGCACTGATGTCAAAAACTCACCATTCTGCTCTGAGTAATGAAAGTGGCAATAAATGGATAGTTTTGTGGGGAACAGGAGAGAGGGAAAAAAGAAAGAGTGTGCATTTATTAATAAAATGACAGGGGCAGAGTGTGTGCAGTGAATTAAGAGAATCCGATGGCCTATTTTTTTCTCTCTCTCATTGGAAATCATCAACACTAAATACTGCAATAGCAGATAAAGGAAGTAAATCCAATAAAGTATAAAATGGAAGGAAAATACAGCCACTGGCTGTCAGTAAAGTTTACAGCGAGTTTGTCGTCAGAAGAAATTCTCAGCTGCTCTAAAATGAAGTCAAGTCAAGAGCCTGCTGTGGTTCACCTTCCATCAAATACATTCTATATCTGAATTGAACTGCTATGCCAGATTATTTTTTTTCTTTATTGTCCTCAATAATGTGAGCGTGCAGCACCTCCCGCAAAGTCCACATTTATTCTGACGCTGTGGTGTGAAATGAGGATAAGAAGTGAGTGGGTGGGCTGAGTGACGATGTTGTGTCAGCGTTCCTTTTTCCTGCATGGCTCATTGCCCCTCAAAGAAATGATACCCGAGGCAACCTACAATTGTTTGCTTTCTGTCCGTCCCTTTTTTAAATGATCAGGCTGAAATGATCTGACATTGTTTTATTTGTCTCTCCCAGATAAAGGATGTGCATATTGAGAGATGTACACGAGTAGAAAATAAAATCCAAATGAAGCATCTTCATGGATCAGAGGTTTTAGTATCCCGGGTATTTGAAGTCATTCTGAAACAATATGCTGGTATGCTCTGCACACCTCATTGTAATGCTAAACTGTTGACATAGCAGCGCTCGAGCATTATTTATTTCATTTTTTTTGTTTGTTCTGGGATTTAAGGCTTGGTTGCATCAGATCTCGGTGTGCAAAGCCGGAGATACAACAGTGTTTTTGATACACTACATCACGTTCACCAAAGTTGCAACAAACTGCAACAAAGTGTTATTCCTGAAGGATATTCACTGGTGTCCTCAAGTCAGAGATCAATAATCCTCTGCCTTCACTAGGCTCACTGATGTAAAAACAAAGGAAGAAAAAAAACTTATTTGTGAAGTGAAAGTAATATTTATTGATCATGGTCCCCCCCCCCCCCTTTCCTATCTTAAGTGCATTGAAACTCATCTAAATTATTTAGACTGCAATCTTTTGTCCTTAGGATCTAAAGGTTTGTATGTACAAACAAATGGAAAGAGAAGCAGGTTATTATCCGATTGGTATGATACAATATCAAAGTTTAAAACACCAGTGATGTGAAACACTAGGTGTATCCATGAAGACACTCGCATTGAAACATAAAAGTAGTCATAGCTTGTGTGTGGTTTGCTCCTGCTGCCGTCTTCCTGAGCTCACACTCATACATATGTATAGTGCAGACAGGCAGGAGTAGGTTGAGAACAGCATGAGGCTGTGTTTTTGTACTGTGTTTATCTAATTGCCTGACCACCGACAGTTATAGCCAGATTCAAATCCAGCACTAAATGTTTCCTGAGCTACTCTCACCGCTTCCAAACCCCAAAGCCAACCTCCTCGGAGCCCTGTGGAGGCAAGATGCCTGTCTACCTGCAGCGAGTAGGGGCCACAGTCAACTTTCATCAATCCGTCAATCAGGCAGGGACTGTCAAAATTAATTTCAGGGCATCAAGCCCCTGCCACTTCTCCTGCAGACTTTGGCTTCAGGACAGCTTCATAACGGCCCATGTGATGTCCATGCAATTAGACTGGGGGAGGTGTAATGGGGCCGTGTTTAATGATCAATAAGCACATGGTGCTAGTGCATCTCGGGTGTGTCCAAAACCATTTTTGCCAGTTAAACAGCAGCTATATCCCCAAACATATTGTTCAAAAGAGATATACAGAGTCTTTTAAAGCTAGGGTTGGTAATTCAGGAATAAATAGCAAGAGCAGGCCACAATATCAAACTATTACATCCCACCCTCTCCCCTCAGCCATGATGGGAGGGGTGAAGACGTGAACAAGCATTGCCTGACAATTATCACTCGCTATCTTCTGGCTATTGTCTCTGCGTCAGTGGTGTATGTCTCCCTGCCTCTGCAGCTTGTGAAGACGCTGGTCATGTATAGCGTGAGTACTAGCAGGGAGTGTGCCGGCAGGTCGGTCAGTGACAGGGAGTTGTGCCAGCCAATCGTTTCATTTGGTCTATTACAGTCCTGCGAGGGACACTTTTTTTTCAGACATCTTTATGTATTGATGGCTATCTGGACAAAAAGAGAATTTGAAGAAATAGGATAAAAAAGTGTTTCAGAAGCAACTTACGAACCCTGCCTTTAATAAATCATGGGTGTGGTTTGGGCATCACATGCCATCGACCAATCGGAGTGCCCCCTCCAATTCACCTTGTGTTAATTGCACTTTGTTGGGTTGCTGTTATAAGGGCAGATTTTTCAAGAAAGGTAGATAATACTTTTCTGGTTTCACTCTGCACAATGCGCCTGACCACACCTCATGTTAAGAACAACACTCCCACGGGCACTCAAATGGGTGCAGGTGCATTCAGGTCTGAAACTAGCAAAGACACTTGTGTCAGGCTAGGTGTAAAATAGGGCACATGATGTCACTCTCCTCCGGGTGTCCAGATGGGCTGCATCTGGTCAAGCTGAGGAGAGGGCGTTGACAGAGGCCCTGCTCAGACCTTACATCACCGTCTGTCATGGGTGATTCGATCACAAGTGGACAGCTCCAGGTACTTCTGTTCACACCTGGCAATTCAATGTGTCTCCAGTGACCACTTGTGATTGGATCTGAATTCCCTGCTCCCCATGCAAATAAACAGTACTGTACGTCGTATCTGTTCATTTGTTTATGTTGTTTTTTGCCAATCCGACTATACAGATCAATCCATTGTGTGTGTGTGTGTGTGTGTGTGTGTGTGTGTGTGTGTGTGTGAAAAAGAGAGAATGGAGGAATAGGAGGGGCTGAAAGGTTTGATGTGTAGTTGTACTGTTAAATAATTCTTTATTTTAGTTGTTGAAATATAAATAAATACTAAATCAATGTGTTCATATGTTCAATGTTCATATTCTGGTAGTGCCCACTAATTAATCGATGTAGTAGAGTAAACATATTTTCAGTTTACAATAAAACAAGTTTTTTTTTTTTTAACTACAATCCCTTGCATGGCTCTCTAGCTCCTTTATTTTCATTCCTTTTGAGATGCACAACTGCATTGATGAGGACACTATTTGCCTAGACTTCAATGAGGAATTGAAAAATCAGAAAGTGATAATATTGTAAAATAGATCGTTAAATAGTTTTTTATTTTATATGTACGCAAAAAGAATCAAAACAAAACAGCAACTGTGTGTTTTCCTGCTTTAATCCAGTTTCTCAGTGGATGTTCTTAATTCAGCACTCCAAGAAAAAGGATTTTTTTTCCATTAAAAACATTAACATTGGAATAAATGCCCCACCTCCCAAAATGTGCCCCTTAAAAATAGTCTTGTAGTCTTAAATCAAAAATCCAATTTGAATACTAATTTACTTCTTTTACTTTCTGGAAAATTGTGTCCTCATCGTGTGCTGCACCTTTAGCCCTCCATCATATAAAAATCGTTTTCTCATCCGAGCTGATGTTACATTAGATTACATTTCTGAATGATTTTGCCACAGTATGCTCTGTATATAATATTCTCTATAAACTAGAAATACATTATATCATCTTAGGGTAGCGGGAGGCTTTCTAGTTGGTGTTTCTGACTTTAAAGGCATTTTCAGTTTTTGTTCTATGCTTTGCCCTTGTTTTTCTTGGCTTCCTTCATAATTCAGACTTAAAGCTGTACTAAAAACATGCACTCCTTTTAAAAAAAAATGTGCCTCAACAACAAAATTAGCTTCTCGCAGCCGATTGAATGTCACCTACATTTAGATAATAGCACTAAATGGAGACCAAAGCCATGTTTAGTTGTCACAAATGACTGCAAAACAATGGAGCTGATGTTTGTTTGGAGCAAAGGACTTGTGAAATTCCAACATCACTTAAAACTAAATTAGTTCTGAGAAAGGAAGAAAAAACATAAGCGCAAAGATGGATGAAATCTTTCATGCTCATTTCTGATACCTTTCAAATATACATCAGCTAATCGCTCTCGTCAGCTCCCAGTACAGACGCAGGAATGACATGGTGTTGAATAGCTGGATCTGTTTTTCTTTTTCATTGTTGTGAATCTCCAACTGACTTCCAGTGGTAAAATTATAGGGTGAACTGTTGACCCTCTGGCTCATGCACCGCGAAGAGGAACAACACTCCCCCTCCCGGCCCTGGGCACGCTGCTCCAGCTCTGAAAAAGAACTGTTGTCTGCAGGCCAAGAGATAAGCCTTCTTTCTCTTTTCTTTATCTGGCTCCTCCTTTCTCACCCTGCCTCCATCTTCTCCTTCTCTTCATCATTTCTTGATTCTCAGTCTTGAAATATTTTCGCCCCACACACACACACACACACACACACACACACACACACACACACACACACACACACACACGCACGCACATGCAGACACCTACACAGACTGCGACGGGCATCAGATGCCCTCCTGTGCTTATACCCTTGTCCTACTTGTTTTGTGCTGACAAAAATCTCCCCACTCAAAACCCAACAATGGATGACCTGTGTGTCTTCACCCTCACCTGATTGAAAGTCCTGACTGTGCACGGGCAACCCACTCCATCACGCTGCCCTCTTTGCCAACACGAACAGCTGATTCTAGGAGTTATAATTCCAGCCATGACCTTGATATCGGCGGAGTGGAGGTCATCATCATCGCAGCCTCGCACTGCTTTAACTCTCGTCCCTTCCTTCGTCTAAATCAATGCCTGTGGCTTTAAAGCCCAACAAGGACAGGCTCTAAACATTGGGGCAATTAGTTAAATAGATGCCTTTCGGCAAGTCACAGATGCACACAGTATTGGTGATAAACCTCGAGCTGCAGACCTGGCTGCTATGATTTATGTGGTTGTGCCGGAGAGTTTAGCTTGTTGGGAGTCATTGCAGTCACAGTTTACCTCACGGTCTCGGTCACACATAAATTGCATCACTTATGTCTTCACAGTGGAAAACGTATTGCATTATTCACCACACTTTATTAATTGACCATTAAAACCATAAATATTATTATATTATTTGTTTAATAAGATGTAAACTTTGTTCATTATAGCTTGTTATAGTAACTGATACAAAATGTGTCAATTTTCCCTTCACAAAAAAAAAAAAAAAAATTCTTAGTATCTCTACCAACAATCTGTGCTCACTCACTGGGAGCCACAAAACTGTGAGTCATAGTTGAATTGAGGACAGAAGAGAGAGGCTTCACTTCTCTGACTCTTTATCGTTTTCATTCTTTTCTTACCACACACAGCATGTACATAAACTGTATGCATGTGTATCATTTGCTGCAGTAAATGTGAGTCAGTGTGGACAAACACGAGGACGTCTTGCGTAATGGATTCTGCAGAAACGACCATGGTTGGCGATTAGGAATGCGGAGAGTACTGAATATACTGCATAGTGTATTTTTGTATGCAAGCCAAGTAGCGTAATGGAAGCACAACTTACATTAAGTCAGTCAATCAAACGACATTAACTCAAGTCAACCTTAATGCATGACCACACAGAGCTGCAAGCTTCAATGTACAGGGGTGAGGTCTCCACTGCTAAAATCAATGGGATCTGTCACTGAAATAGCTTTTTTTTGTGTTGATATTTATCTTGAAATTAATAAAATCAATCAAGCGGTTGACCTTGTAGTATTGTTATAATTAGAGGTTGAATTACTGCCCCTTTGATTACCCTTTGTTCCATTAGTTCTGAATGAACCCATAAGTGCTTTTGTGTTTAAGGCTGGTGACAACGATTCATCTGTGGGTTTTGTGCACTATACTGCATACTGCATATCAGGTTATTATATTTTAAGAAAAGACAAAATACATTTGATTACATTTTTGGCTTTTTTGCTTGGATTAACAAGTGTTAACTGATCATTAACATTGCTTCAGTTGACTGAGAAAAAACAATAATTGTGTATTTGTTGCCACTGTGATTGGATTAAATTTAGATAATAACTTATATTAGTATGGTTTTCTTTATAAGACCCCGTTTCTCTTTATCAATTCCTATAAAGTAAATGTTTTATACATTTATTGTTAAATTCCCATAAATGCAGATGATCTTATCAGATGTCTAGAGATATTTTTACCCTGTTGCTATTTCTAAACCATCAAATCTTATTGTGATCACGTGCCCATATGTATCTCACAGTATCTTTACTCATACGGCATGGATTGAAGTTTCTCTTATCAAACAGCTGCATCATCATAAAGACTCTGGTTTTAAAAAGAAGCAAAAAGATGCTAATGATACTTCCGGGGCCTGTCCGAATTTTGAGACCCTCGATCAGCTCATTCTTTCAATGGTCATGCAGCCATGTGACGGCGGAAACAGCCTGTGACCTCTGACAATTGTGCTCACTGGAGCTCAACAATCTAAGCAGTGTGTCTGTTTGACACTACAAACAGTAGCCCACGCAAAGTATCTAATATTTAAGACTGAAATGAAAGTAATACCTTGTGCACCCTGCTCATGACGGCAGGGGATATTAAAACTGGAAAAATTATCTTATATGGAAATGCTTGGTGCAGCACAATGTTGGAAACAGAGAAGGCATTCCAGAAGGTTGTTAACCTTGGAAGTTTGCTAATGCATGTTCATCAGTGAAATCATCAGTAAATTAATTCTTTTTTTTTTTCCAAACTGCTTTTTGCATAATCATAATTAGGATTTTTCTCTCTAATCTGCACCTGCAGCTCACTGCCGGCCGCAGCCCACATCAACCTGCAGTCCCATCCCGACTTAATATCCTTGAGAATAACAGAAGACCAAAAAGACTAATTATATTTTTTACCCTCTTAGAACTCTTTGTGTCATCTACTTTGCATAAATGTCCCAACTTCAGGCTTCATCATCTTGACCATGAACTGGCAACTGCACAGGTGACTGCACTGATGAAGAAAAATATTAATCACTTAAGCAGTTTGTTGACATGTTCTGTCCCCGTCTGCTCTTAACTGTGCGTCTGAATAATTAGTCCTTCCTCTCCGCTGTGCCTCTTTCATCTTGCCTTGCCCCTGCGTTAGATGCTGCGTTGTCAAGTTATTGACAGTGATAGGGGCGTCAGCCATCCATGCCGTGCCACAGGCAGAGTGTTAGCTGCCAGTGCGAGGCGATGACAGAAAAGAGAGAGGGGGGGGGGGGGGTTCCAGAATCACAGAGGGCCGTCTTTGAAGGTACTCAGCACAGTTTAATTTTGTGTGGTTTTACATCTAAGACGACCAAGATTTTACAGGTGCTGCCCTTTGCAGAAAATCCCAAAGACTGTGGTGAAATGAATAAACATATCATAACAAAGGCCACTTGTTATAAGCTGAACAAAAATAATTCTTCTTCGTTTAGAAATGAGCTGAATTCATACTTGAAATATTACTCGTTATAATCATGGCCAACTTATGGTGCTCCACCAGCACATGCAGGCACACACCTTGTCCTTTTCCCTGGAAACCATCCCCAACGAAATTTAACACCATGAGTCCAGTTTACAAGAAAAAGGCTTAACAAAGTGATGGAACCCAAAAGACCACCTGATAGAAACGAAAATAAAACCCCAGAAATGTTGGAACCTACAATGTGTGGCCAAAGTCTTCTTGTCGCTGTTAAGGCATCCAACAGCAAATATGGTGAGTGAACAGGAGGCAATAATATCCACACCAAAAGACTCTAAATTGCTTAATGTTAGTAGATTTATTCTTGTCTCACCCGTTGCAAAATTCCAACGTTAATTTGTGCGATAAGTGACAACAACAAAAAAAAAAGAATAAAATCTGACTCATCTAATAAGACAGGTCCCACTCAGGTCGACAATGCAGATTAGTTATGACACCCTGGGCCAAGCTCAGACACCCTGCTTAGATATTCATTCAGACAGGCTCCTCACAAAGTGAAGTAATTAATGACATTTAAATGTTAAATGGATCTCTGTCTCGTTGGCATTAATTAGGTGGATTAGAAACAAATCCCAGTTAGAGAATCTTATGTTTTGGCATTTTTGGCACTCTGTTGCTCAAATGCCGAGGGGTATTACCTCTGTATTAGCCCATTACCTGCTGTAGATATTAATGCAAATTCAACCAGTCCCTGCATTAGATGTGTCTATTCTTCCTAAACTTTCAAATATCATTTACAGTTTCATTCAGAAATGTTGTGATGATCCTCAGCCACAAAAGTTAAACTTCAACCCTACCATTTTACCAACTTACATGCAAATAATTTATTACATCTGGGTCATGGTTCTTGGCACTGCACACTCCCAGGATCGACACAAAGTTGGTCCAGGTTACTTAAAACCATTTTTAACATTACACAAACCGAAGTCTAAACTAACCATTTTATTCATGAGCTTTGTGGGAACCACTGCACAACCAGAGAGAGAGAAGGCACAAGCTTAATTCAGGACAAAATATCCCTCAAGAACAGCAATGTACTGTTGCCTTTTCATGGGTCAAATTCAGCCATGCAAAACAAAGTGAGATAGCTTTCTTTGTGCTCAATTGTCAGAGCATGATATAAATAATTTTGATTTAATTTTTTAATCAATGACTACACCACAAATCTCCAGAGACACACCGTTGACGTGTCTGATTGTACATTGCTTCAACACACAGCTGAGATCTTTAGAAAATATTTTGCCATGTGGAGATTTTTAATTTGCAGTTTTGCACTCTGAAGATAAATCAATAAAGCAACTCTAAATGAAGACAACAGCCAAATTTTATAGACCCTAAGAAATTAGTTTTCCATAGTGCTGTGTCCTTAATCTGCCTGTGCGTGTTGTTTTGCCACTGCACACACAAATGATGCCTAGAGAAATGTACTTAATAAATGACCAGAGTCTATACTAATGTAAAGATCAAACAACTTCCCTTATAGGATTGTCGGACTTTATGTATTGAGATGATATGATCGCACTTTGGAACAGGAGGCGTCGTTCAGTGTTTTCTAAAACACATCAACAACATGGAAATACTTCAGTGACTCCTTCTCTCCTGTAAATTTAACACTATAATCTCTATGAACGATACAGACTTTAAATGTGTCTAACTGCAGGCACCAATTCATTCTGCAAGATGTCAGGCTGAGTGTTACTCAAAGTTTCTATAAGCACCTCTCTCCCTCTCTGATAGTTTATGACAAATTGTGGCATCTTCTTTATTACAGTTCGTCGGACTGCAACAATGACTGTGTTTCAATGGACACCAACATTTAGATATTCACCTGATTAAGCCAATAAATCTGAATATCCAATGTAAACAGCGTGTGCATAAGATCATACTTACTTACTGAGTAAGACACGTTGAGTATTCTGCATTATGTAGACTTATAAATTGCAATGTTACGTCCTGTTAGAGTTTTTGCACCATTTTGCCACCTACACATGTACGGCAGGAAGCATCTGCTTGATGACGCATGGCCTGAAAAATCGAAGTTGTAGTCATAATCAGCCTTTGCTCCGTTATGAATGAAATATATTCTATTAGCAACTCATGTAAACATCATAATCAGAATGTCTTGTCTCTGAAAAGGGTCAATAGTTTGAATATTGGTGTCCATGTAATTATTAAAGTGGCCAGTGACACTCCTTTTGCAATAAAGAATTTAGAAGAAGCATTTCCACTATACAAAATACCACAAACTGGCTTTAAAATCCTTTCAGGTGCTAATATGAACTACTGAGCCAAGAAGCCAAAGCCTATTATTCATTAACATGATAAAATCAAGTGAGAGCAAGAAACTGAGCTGACAATGCAACTCCAAAATCACATAATCACAAATGCACTGTGGGTTTATGCATAATCTATACTTGTTTTGACATTCAACTCATTTTTAATTAGGCTTCTTTTGTTTTGTCTCTTTTCTATGTTCCCCTGCGATATTCAACATCACAGATGCCATGCCTTTATTAGACCCAGAGAAGTGAGTCACACTGCTATAAATTTACTTGTCACACTCTCACAGAATAAACAACCAGATGCATCATCATTTTTTCATGGTTCAAATATCACAGATACTCAAGAAACAACTTGCTGTTGCTTGTGTGCTATCTCAACTTGTTCATGTAACATATTAGGATGGACATGCAACATGTGCAGTTGATCAGCTACAGTTATTGCAGTTGGGTGGTTTCTGCTGGTTAAGACTGAGCAATCACATTGGAAACTGGGTTGATTTATGATGCATCGCAGACTCTTTCTAAATATAAAAGGAGGGACAAAAAAAAGCCTCTTGATAATCCCTCAGTATAACACAGTTCCTGAGATTCTAGCCGGGTTTAGCGGCTACGCTGCTGAGTGGGTTGGCCCATGCTGCTCGGACAACTTTCACACGCTACAAAAAGAAAGCAACTCTTCAGATTCTGAAAACTTCATATTCTGAAGACTTCATCAGCAGCTATTTCTCGGTATGCCATCCTTGCATCTGCACCGTTGGCGAAAGATGTAGTATCCACACGTGGTAAAGGAGACAGTCAGTGTGATGGCCTAATGGAGAGCAAGCTGTCCCTCTGCGTACAGTATGCTTTGACACAATGACATGATGTAGCTATTCTTGGAGGCAGCTTGGTGCACTTCCATGGATGCCATTTTTCACACCATTAACTACAGCCTACTGGTTTTATTCACAGCACACAGATAGGCCAAAACAATCCTAAACACGCCCACGAACCAGCACAATTGCAACAATTGATCTAAGCTGTTCCACCCAGTCTGTCGCAATTCTGTGCACCAGAAGAAACCATTATCTCCATCCACCTTTCATCTCTCTCTTTCTCTCAGTCTCTGTTTGTCTCTCTAGCCCACAGTCTCTGTCTTTCTTTGCTCTGCCTTTAAGACCCCTTTTCATCCTATTCAGCTCTATCATTGCCGAGGGACACGCAAAAGGGTTTGTGGCTGAATCACAAAGTACAAACATGCATTGTGGAAGAAAAAAAAAATCCCTGCTTTATCTGTAACTAGCCCACAGTAGGCGTATTAGTTGATAAAAATCAATGAGCATGACGAGCGCAATTTTTGGAGTGTTTACCTCAGCAGAGGTCTAACCTAAAGCCCTCATTACAGTCTATGCTGAGTACAGGGTTCGCAGAGGGAGGCACAGCTCAAAGGGCCAGCTAATCCAGTGGGTCTTACAGGCATGATGGGCGAGTCAATATGCTGGCCCTGCATCTTAAAGAAGCTGGAGCTCCACACCAGAGCTAGGTAAAAGAGACTCAGGGGAATGCTTTGCATGGTGCAGTTTTATTCTCTGCACAGCTCTCAAGGTTAGATGCAGCTAACGTCTTAACCCGTTGTGTACCACCACTCCCTCCCTTCCTTGTACTGCTCTCCTTTCAGTCTGTCCTCAATACTGCTTTCTCTTTAACGTGGGCATTGAGGAATTATAGATTCTCACTGCAGTTGCAAGGTAGAAAAGCAATGAACAAGGTGTTTGATATCCGCCCTTCATTAAAGCAGTGTCATTTGTATCAGGTTATCTGTCCTGTTATCTAGTCAGAGGGGTCACCATAATGGATTTGTATCTCAAGCATGAGCTTGGCTGTAGCTGGGTCCATTTAAAATCAGTTCACAAGCTAAAGATGTTGTGACATTGCATTGCGAATCTCGCAGCATTGTCTCATCAGTCCTGAGAAAAAGTGAGAACAGACACATTTACGTGGAGCTCAGCTCAAGGCAGCAGCACAGGTGTGGAGATGGCCGGGTGTTTTGTGAGGACTAGATAAGGCTTCAGGTGCCTTGTTCTTGTTGTTTTCCTGAGCAAAGAGAGCTCTGCTAGGGGCGCGTCACCAAGTTTAATTTAGGAATTTAATTTCCACACACAAAAGAGGTCAGGCAAGGAGGAACAAATTGACAGACAAAGAAGGAGGGTACTTGTCATTTCCTCCAAATGACTTTTAATGAGAAGAAACCCTTTGGCCCAGGTATGTCAGGTTTGAAGGGTGCTTGCCTTGCCTTCAGCTTTGCCCACTGTGGCTTTGCTGCCCTGCAAGGACAGCAGGTTTGTATTCTCACAGGGTCGGGGCTGGGAAAAAACCAAACCCTTAATCTGAAGAAAATGAATGCTCCAGTTGGGATGACTGGGCTGTGGTCAACTGGGCATTGAACCCTACACACCTGCTGCCAAAGTGGTTGCTTTGTGGGAAATGATCCACTAGAACTCAGCTTTCTTAATGAAACTGAAATTGTAGGGGCTCATTTGGACAAACAGAAATTACCACAAATAGTTAGATTAAAATGGATTCCAACTGTCTGCACATGTGCACTGCTTGCACATTTTTAGTCAACGTTATCCACACATTTTTCCAAACTTTTAATGTGTGGTGAAGATTTGATCCATATCAGTAATTAGGATAAAATTTGAAATTACTTGTAAATATTGTGATCTGTGCTCTGCAGTGACCAATTTTTCCCACCAGCAAATTTCAAAATATTATTGTCGTTCGCATAAACACTCAAACTTATAATTCCCCATATTGATAAGATCTACTATTGCATGTGTTTATTAGTGTCCTTCATATTTTTCTGCTTCCTGAGAGAAAGTGATAGGGATTGTTGAGGAATTTTCGTACACATTACTGTATATGCCACTATATACCGTATTAAGTACATATATTGTATATTACATTACAGAGTGCCTGTCTAATTCCACAGATACTCCCCTCTCTCTCTAAGCAGTACACAAGGTCAGGTTATAGATTAAGGACCAACCTACAGTGCATTGTAGTGTCTACACTTAGAGACTTTCATATCTAACTCAGATGCCCCAGACAGAGAGACAGCAACTTCAACTCTTTTGAGTTTTACACCAGTATCCACCTGTAAACACCTACATGTTGAATAAACAGTGCGGCAATTCAAGCCATTCATCGATGTGCCGTTAGAATGGGCATTACATTAAAATCTTCTGCTGAAGACATCAGCTGCTGCCTGACTTCTCCTTTCACCCGCTTCCAGAAAACTTCCATAACAGTGATTACAAGCACCCATTCTAGCTTGGTACTTCTCTGCTCCCAGCAGCAGCAGCAGGAGGAAGAATGGAGTGAGGAGAGGATGTGGCCCCTGCAGGAGAAAAATAGCCTTTTGATTTTGGTTTAGGTCTCCCATGGGCTGCCTCTGGGTTTGGAACAGATTTGGTTCAGTGCTGAGCTGGGTAGCTTCAGTCAACAGCAGAACCCCCCCCCCCCCCGGATTTGTCACAACTGATTTCAGCCTCGATCATGAGACACCACTGGCTGGATTACTGGCTGATATGGGGCAAGAGTTTTGAACACGTCATCTTGCACACCAGGCTTTAACAATGCAGCACTGAAGAGCGCCTCAGATATGAAAGAGCAGTGCGTGATGGCCTTTCCGATCAGATCATTAACATCACAGTTTTTCTAAGACAGACTCCATTTTAGCACAAATGCGTGATTTGACAGCCAGGCCAATGGAATAATGTGGCTGCAGTACTGGGATTTGAATAGAACCTGAATAGACCAGCCTGTTGGGCCACATTGGGCCGGACTCATTTCCAAAAACAAGCAGCGCTTGAGGGTGAGAGATGATAGTTGTGCTGCTCCTACTCACAGGTGAAAACACGATGACTGAGATTTTCCGTAGATCAAAAGCATTCATGACGCACTTTCAAAAACCCATTATATAATACCAAAACTGCACGGTGGCCAGTGTCATTAATAAAGCTGTTACGCAGTACTTCATTCCTAAAAAGCTGACGTGGAGGATGCATTTTTCACCTGACACCAGTGTTTTCCTGCTGCCTCTCTTCTCCTGGCCTCAGGCTGAGTAGAAACAGTAAGCAAGTCTCCAGCATATGCACGAGGATGTGCAGACAACTATGACAAGGCTGACTGATAGAGGCCAAGGTCCTGGACGAGCTGCACTCCGTTATTGATAATTGCTCTTTGTCCAGCTTATATTCACTCCTCTCATTGGGAGGTTTAAGTCTACAAGTCCTGATTGCCTCCCTGTGTTCATTTGTCCTGAGGCGAGTGCAGACACACAGCATTTTCTGCTCATTGTATGATTCTGCATAATAACTACATCCACATAATAACAGTCCATCATTCCTGTTTGGTTCCATATAAGGATGTGCAGCTCACTGCCAAGCCCCTTCCTCCCCAAGCCCATGTTTCTGCCTCTTCTCTCCCGTCTCATTTTTTATCTTCAGCACTTCATTAAATTCTTTCAATTTACCAGTCTGTATGTCTCTAATAATCAACATGGGTGCACTCCCACACTTTCATTTCCTTAGTTGCCCTCTTTCCAGTGTAATTCAGTTTCAGTAAAAGGAAAAACTCTGCATCAGAAAAATGTCTTGTTTTTCTTATTGTGGTGTCATTTTTGTCTCCCTCTGCTTATCCTCCAAAGTCCAAGGTTGACATGATACCAAAATGAATTATTTCCTCTAGAGTTGCCACTCCTGCCAGTGTTGTTATTACAAATGGAAGTAGTTTATCAGAATATTACCTTCCGATGTCCTTCCTTGAGATCCTTCTCATTTTACCTGCAGTGAAGCCAGTAATGGGATTCACAAGTAAGACAGGCTGCGTTTCACTGTAATGGGATTTTGAAAGGGAACGATGTACATGTGTTCTCTGTGACATTATTCTTTGACATGTAAAAGACGTTTACTGCTTTATGACTGCGCTACAACATGGGCTGAAAACATGGTTACAGTACATGATTCATTTTAATGATCTCCACAAATCCTGTTTTATGAAAGATTAAGAAGTTTTATGTAGCAGCTTGGACGTAGATGCCCACTTGACATAAGTTGCCAAATGGCTGACTCTATTATTTGCATTTGATAACATTTCAATAGAAATACAACTAAATGAATGTTGTTGCATTGTGAATCGATGTCTTGAACAGAGCAAAGTTTTAAAACCATATACCGACCACACAGGAAACGATCCCCAGTTACATGTGGTTAAAGTTTAATGATAGGTTCACCGCGTTGTTGGATTAACTGCACTAAGTGTTGCTTGCAGTGATTCAAACTCTCTGGTGAAAAGGGTGAACCTATTTTTTTGTTGTTGTCATTATTTAACAGTGAGTTAAGGCAGGCCTCTAGGGAAGGAATATTTAGCAATGAGGATGATGAATTCTGGCAGGCAAGAAAGGAAGAGACACGGGTGACCCTTTGCCTTTTTTTCCCTACAATGCCTTTATAAGGGTGGAATCAGTAGAGGTGAAGGTTTTTTTTTAAAGGATATGTTCCATTTTAAACCCACATTTTATTCTGCATGTTTATGTTATTATTGATCATTGAGGTAAAAGTGCTTAAAAGTATTGCATTGTGCTGAAGAAACAAGAAATTTCAGATTTCCATTTGGACTTAAATTAATTTCTTAAGAAATGGTAAAAAGAAAAAAAAAAACTACTTTGTGAATCCTCATTGAAAATAGAAAGGCATCAGCCCTTGCACTAATGGACTGAAAGAAAAGCTGCAGAACATACTTTTTTAATGGCTGCTGCATAACACGGTGAAGATCACACAGCTAAAATTTGATTAGAAAACCTCCTGAAACATCACATTTTAATTCAAGCGGAGGAATCAATTAGTCCAAATGAACACTGCGGTGTACGATGTACGCACGTTTGATGCCATGTGGGGTTTGATTCTCTCTTTGGATCCAGCTTTTGACTCAACTGCCTTTGTGCAAGTGCTGAACAAGGACACTGTAGGTGTGTGTGATCTTGAGCTGTGAGAGCAGCACTGTGAAGTAAGAATAGTAACACACCAGCAACGTCTTAATTTCTGGACAGCTACGTGCTCCATGGTGGCAGCTTTAACACCTCAGAGCACTGCAGCGTCTCCAGCTCCCCCAAGACCTTGTGGGTGATAATAAGTCATTACTGCTTCACAACTGAGATATTTATTTCACCACATGCACATGGCAATTCATCATTTATTTATGTGACAGTTGTTATCTATTACAATGCTCCTTTCATGTGGCCAAGACTGAGAGATTTTATGGAACATTAGGCTCCCATGCATCTGATGGCGCTACACTGATTCTGTTTCTTCATCCCCCATCGACACAGTCTTCATTCTCACAGGTCACTTAATTGCAGGATATTGATACCAGCATTATTGCTGCCACTGCAGCTAATGTGATTCCTTAGCCATTTCAATATGTGGGATTTTGCTCTCCCAATAAAAAAATGACATTTGAGCCACTGTGCAGCTGGCAGAGGCACCGGCCGTGCTTTTGTTTATAAATAGCCTCAGCCAACATTATTCCACTTGCAGTTGTCCCATAATCATCAATCACTCCTGCGCGCAGGCCGGCTTTTCCTGCTCACCAGAGAGAAGGTGCGCCGTTAGCTGTGGCTTTGCACCTCCAACTGTGCAAGTACATAAAGTAGAGCGGGGTGACTGGGACTGAGCTGGGATTCGAGGAGACAAGGGGAGGGAAAGGTCCCTGTGCGCTGATGGAGTGAGTTATGGCAGCTTCGCCGTAGCCATTTCAAACTCTCCGTCTTGCACCATGATCGGGTGTTTTTCACTTCTTCCACACATTTGGAAACATTTGCATATTCGCACACTCCCTCTGCATCCCCGATCGGAGGCAGGTGAAAGACTTATCATGTGATGCGTTTGGAAGATGTGGGATGGGTCGGACACACCTGTTTGCTCAGGCTTCATTTGTCTCTGTCGCCCTATCTGCCTTCACCTCTTTCTTTGGAGGAGCTTTGCAAGAGGAGCTTTGAAGACGCTGCAGAGGGAGGATCTCAGTGAGAGATGATGAAGGCCATTTTGTGTTTACACACACATGTGAAAAGATGTGCTCTGAATGTCAGCCATCACACTCATAACTTATTTGTCCATATACTTGCAGATGCATGTAAGAGCACATGCACACATGCAATATCTGTCTTTGCTGATCATTGTTCAAACTGTACACACATCCACACTCACACACACACACACACACACACACACACTCAAACACACACACATCAGTGTAACCATGACAGTTCCAAAAAATACAGTCGGAATCTAGCTGATCCTTAACAAAATGGTTATATAACTACCGCAGCACTAAGTCTTGTATCTTATCTAAGCGTGCCTCTGTCTTCTTTCAACCCAGCTTTGCTGCTTTTGAGCTGCTCTTCAAATCTACTGTACCTCCCACAAGACACCATTGAACACATGAAGGACATTTGTAATTGCCGATCAGTAAATGTTTTCTCAGAAAAAGGTGGACGGCCTCACTGCAGTTGTTATCAACAATATCCTCCTCTTACCAGAAAACTGAAAAATTGAGATCTCATCACTTTCGAATCTTAATCAGAATCTCCATGCTGCGAAAATAATTTCACACTAAGTTAAATGCAGCCTACTTGAGAAGCACACCCACCTGGCACCCACATTGTCTCCCTTTTACTCCCCCTGTCCCTCGCTAAATCTCCCCATAAGCCTGATCTGTGTGAGCAGATTTTTTTAACCTCACCTCCCGGAGTTCCTTGGCCACATCCTTGAGCTCTTTGAGAATGCCGTCCAGCTGGTCGATCACCATCTTCATGTGGCTGCGGATGCGTTCTCTCGGGCTGGGGGTCTCAGAGGTGTCCCGTGCCGGAGCTCTGCTGAGGGACATCCTTTACAGGGCAACGTGGGGCCAGTGGCCAACAGGCTGAGGGCGTGGGGGAGCCGAGTCGGGGTCCATGTCTTTGGCTACGGGGAGCCTCAGTGCTACTGATCCGAACAGGGGCCCCGGACGCGCAGGGAGACCTCAACATCTTAAAAGCACCTGGGCAGCCAAAGCACCTTGCCTCGCCCGCACACTCTGCACAGGGTCACACTCTGACATCCATGCCCTCTGGTCGACGCTTCCAGAAAAGAGGAGAAAAAGAGCATGGGAAAAGTCCAACGCAGTAAATCCATGGAAAAGGAAGAGGCAAAATACATGGGCTAAAGCTGGTATGAAACTCTTACATAATCATATTGAGCCAACTCATCTCATGTGTCATTGTGTACGTTTGAAATTGTTCTCGAGGAGGAGCTATTTAAAAACGTCTATACAGAGAGGAAACTTCTTCCCTCGTCCACTTGTCCTGCACAATCTTTTTTACTAATGAAACGCAGTAACATAATGGCAGGCTAACAAGCTATCCAGCATAGATAGAAAAAATAGAACTCCCAGCAGTGGCTCGAATTTCCAAATTATCCTGTTCTACATTATTGGTGGCCAGCGGAGACAAGATTTGCCGTCTTAATATAGTCCCTCAGTGAGGGCTACTGTCTTTAAAGAGAGAAAGGACAGATGCTTTCTTTTGGAAAAAGGAGATATTCCTCTGTGCAGTTTGACGTTTCCTCCTCCAGGAAAAATTTAAAAATGATTCTCAGTAGAAACTCACTTCAAAATAAACTTTGCTTCACATCCATTTTCTTTGCAAATTATGACTTAATCATGTTGTCCTTCATTTCCTCGCCCATGAAAGCGAGAAAGGTAGGTGTGGACTTTTTTTTTTTTTTTTTTGCACTGAGTGTCCAATATCTCCCCAAAGCAGGGCTTATTCCAGGTGGCGTGGGATCAGAATGAATTGATTTCTAAGCCAGCGGAACGTGACTTGTTATGAGAAGTTGTGGAGGGATAACAAAACAATTATGGTGTCGTAGAGACACAGTTACAAAAAGGGGGGCTTGAAGGTGAACAAGCACCTTCCTCTGGAATTTGGGTGGCTCGTCTTATGCAACAGCACGTTCCAAGTCCTCTCCGAAAACACTGACCCCCAGCAGTCCACAGGGGTGTGCCCAAAAGCCAAGGGAGCAGAAAGAGGGAAAAAAAAAGGATTCTCTTCTCTTCTTCAGTTGTTGCTAAGGGAACCTGGTCTGCCTCCTTGTGCTGTGATTGGATAATTATTTTACTTCTTATCCGTGTAGTGTGTGTTTTCTCCCTGGACTCTTTTCAGAGAGGCAGCGAGCGCCGTGCCATCCAGCAGGACCGAATAAATCCCATGAAAGCTTCCCAGAGGAGCCCCAGAGAACAAGCGGGGGGGAGAGCTTCTCGCCAAATCCAGGGCGATGCCACTGCCACAGGGCGCGCTGGCCAATCACACATGGCACCTGGACAGATGGGAAGGAAAGCAATCACTTATTCTGTCATGTCTCATCCTCCTCTCTTTTTCCTCTTTCCTCCCTCTTTCTCTACTTCATAGCTGCATGAAAAGAGTGAGGGAGACTCGGAGATGGACAGGAATGAACTGCGTTGACACATCCACACACACAGATACACACTTACACACACCTACTCACCTTTCCTGTGCATCATTTGGCTGTTGCTATGCCCAGAGCTCACTGTCCACGCACAGCGGGATCATTCATGCTACACACAACCTACTGGTTCTTTAGCGGTACCTCTGTCACGCGCAAACACACACACACACACACACATTGACATCTTTGCTTCTCGCCACCTTGCTGTCCTCTCTTTCTCTCTTGTCTCAATCTCTCTCTCACGGTCTCTCTCTTTGACACACACACACACACACACTCACTCACACTCTTCCCTTCTCTCTCTGTCACACACACACAAACACACACACACACACACTTCTGTCGGTCCCTCCCCTACTTACTGTTTTGACAGAGGGAGAAGCTTCTATCAGCAGGGTGATTTCACTCTGAAGCTATGGCTCATCAGAGGAGGAATAGAATTAGGAGGAGGAGGAAGAGGAGAAGGCAGGAGGCATGAGATGGGAGCGATGAATGGCCCTGATGGCACTCTGAGAAGGCAGAGAGGAGGCTGAGGATGACTAAGAGCCAGAGCGGTGAGGGGAGCTCCTGCCTCGGACTGTGATGCCGACGCAGCCGCTACCATCACTCAGATCACTGTGCTGCCGAAACCGAGCCACCCGTCATCCCAGTCAGCGTTCGCCTGCATCAGGAGGCAGAAGACAGAGCTGCTGCTGCTGCTGTGAAAAAGGAGCTGTGTGATTCCAATGACAGCCTCTCTCTCTTTGCCTATCTGCCTCTTTTTGTCTCTCTACCCCCCCTTCTCTGTCACACTCTCTCTTCCTCCGTCCCTGTCTCCCTGCCCCTGCGCCCTCGCTGTGTCCTCGCTGACTGCCGGATGAAGGGAAGCTGATGCCAGAGTTTATCGTGGGGCTCAGGTTCCTGCCAGCACCACTCGACTGCTCTGCTCAGCTCTGCGGAGGAGGGGCTTGGTGTTTTAAAGGCACAGTGAATCGCACAGTCCCTCCTCTGCCTCGCTCCTCTCCCCGTCTCCTCTCTGCTGGCGCCTACACTCCCTCACTATCTCCCCCTCGCACTGCCTATCTCGCCTTTGTCACAGTTCTATCGAGGGTGTTATCTCTCTCTTAAATCAAGAAGGAGTCTTCCTCTGCCGCCAGGCAAGCGGTCTCTCGGGACGAGATGTCCAAAATTTCCTCGGCTGTTACATCATTAATATACAAAGCAGGTTGGTGCTTGATGACCTCATCTGACTGAGAGACAGAAATAGGGAGGGAGGGCCAGCATGACTTTTTCTCTCCTCCGTCCTCTTCATCAGGTTTTTTTTTAAACATTTTTCTCTACAAGAAAGAGCCCTGCAGAAGCCCACCATCAGAGGCGATTACCCTCATATGAAATACGTTTTCTGAAGGAGATAATTTATCAGTAAAATCAAATTCATTATGACAACTTCTTGAGCGACGCACTTCAGTTTCCAGAGGGTTTTGACAGATAAGTGTAGTGAGCAGCCAAAGGCTCGTTGCATTCCTTAGCATAATTGTAAAGAAAAATGCAGAGTGGATTCCAGTGAGGAAATTTGAATTGGTTCTGGGGTCCTCTGTGGTTTCTGCTACCAGGATCACAGATGTTATGCTGATGCTGTAAAGCTAATTGGGGGAATATTCTGCTGTATAATAAATTCTCTTTTGCATGTTTTCTTTGATTAATAAATGAACGAGTTTGGCTTCTTAAAAAGAAAATAATAAAGAGATGCCTCATATTTCATGTTATCCTTCTCTAAGTACACAGTCACACTGAGTTATCTTAGTGCTGCATCAATTTCTTGATGTGTCACATCCTGAAGTACTCTGTGGCCCTTTATGGAAGTTGACAACTGCAATGGAATCCTGTGCCTATTCCTCGCATTTCCACACGGCTGCTGCAGCATTACACAGACAAGTTGCCTCTCACAAACCGCTGGCTGCAAGAAACAGGTGTCCTTGAGCATGTTTCCTTTGTGCTTCACTTTCCTTCAGTCTCTCTGCAGTCACTCTCCCATCTTAGAACACAGCAACAGTTTGCAGCACTTTTTTTCCCCTCTATCATTTTCTATTTTTTCTTGACATTGCAAAAACCCTTTTCGCTTGGATATTCATGGCACATTTAATGGAGCTGTCCCTAAAAGAGAGAAGGTATACTAAATGACCTCTCAGAGGAAAAGGCCCAGGTGCACTGCATAGATAGCTCCGTGTCAGTGATGCCTTCATTGGTAGGGAATTGGATTATTTTCCCCTGTAAAATATATTTTTTTAGTGCTAAGGTCATCTCGACTCGTGAGTTTTACTGGGCGTCTGGAGTGGGTCCAGCAAAATATTGGTTCCACTTAATATTTCTGCCTTGGATTTATTGTGCCATGCCATTTATGGAGACATTTTATAGAACGTAATGTTTTTTTTCCCCTAGTTGGGCACAGGCTCACAAACAAGCCCATAGATGCATAAACACACTAATGCACAAATGCACACACACACACACACACACACACACAAAAGACACAACAAGTACACATGAATAAACAGCAGGCAGGGCATTTCGATCCAAAGGAAAATATATCGGTAATTTGGTACCATAAGAATAAAGCCTGGGAGAGATTTCATTCGGCTTGCATTGTTTACCTCCCAATAAGCTATCATCCTCCCACTTATGTGATACAGCGAGGATCAGGAGTC
Organism: Paralichthys olivaceus; assembly: GCF_024713975.1. Classification (NCBI taxonomy): domain Eukaryota; kingdom Metazoa; phylum Chordata; class Actinopteri; order Pleuronectiformes; family Paralichthyidae; genus Paralichthys; species Paralichthys olivaceus. The sequence continues at coordinate 11,077,692 of NC_091093.1, forward strand.
CTTTTTATTATTGTTCTTTTTTGGCTACGTTCCCCACAGTTTCTGGGTTCATACAGGATGTACTCTGGATTTATTTTTTATAATAAAGCGAAGAGAAGCGAGCAACAGCGATCAATACGCAAGCTCTGTGTTCGCCCGTGTCCATACAGCATCCATACAGTATGTATGATTACATCAGACCTGAGCTGTGGAGCATGTTGGCTTATTTATGAGCTGGCTCACCCATGTGCCAATTTAAAGAATAATTGAAAAGGTTGAGCTGTAGATAGCAATAATATATTGAAGTATATAATATAATAGATATAAAATACATTATGTCTCGTCCAAAAGGGAGAATCAACAATATTCATTGTTTGTTTTAGATGTTTACAAAGGTGTAGGATGATAAAAAAGTTTGACCAGAGGTGCCACACTTATAGAATTGACTGAAATCAATCTACAACGTCTTGATAACATATTTTTGTAATATCATTTCTTAGAAATGTTATTGTCATGGAAAAACCCATTGAGATGTAGAATCTCATTTTTAAGGAGGGCCCAAAACAAAATTTAGCGTTTAAATGCTTAAAACCTTAAAGGAAAATTCTGGCATTTAGGGATTCTGCAGAAAATCCCCCCAAAATAATAATTTCTCATAAAAATATGGAAAAAGAAGGGAGTAACTACAATGCAGGGAAATATTGTGGATGTAGTTACTGTGCACAAAACATCTAACATTTGTTAAGACATAAAGAAGCTCTTTGACCATTTGAATAATTCTCTAAATATACAGCAGGTGTACACACACACACACACACACAGAAACCTCCTGTCTTTAACTTTTGTTCTTTTGTGCTTAAAACAAAACAATGTTCATCAGCTGACCAACAATCCAATGCCTCTTTCATTCACTGTAGTGATGTGTTGCACCCAAAGTTATGCAGGCAGCCAACAGAATATAATAGCTGAAATTCCACATTGTCTTGTTCCAAGATTTTTTCTTTTCTTCAAATGTCAAACCAATATCTTCAGAATATATTGAGATATTTTGCAATTGAACAGACTGAGAAGCCTTAATTTGTGGTATTATCACTTAAACTAATCTGCATCCTTTGTGCTCTTCCTCTCCTGGCCATTGCGTGGCACTGTGGTGTAGTTGTGACATTGCTTTTTGCTCTGCTCTGCCTCAGTTTTAAAATGGTGGATGGACATACGGATAAAGTTGCATGGTGCTGCTGTTTGACTGAGACACTGAAATATTTAGTGCTACAAGGGAAAGCTACTGTGTGAAGAAATCACATGGTAACATGGTGCAGCATCAAAGAGGCATTAATCGCACTTTTTAATGCAGACTCAACACATATCCATGAATAAATAATAGGAGATACTTGGCAGTCAGTTTGTGTCGGGCATCATTTATTTAAAAGTAAGTATAGTCAAATGATTTCCACTGATAAAATAAACACTCACAAAGAGGCTTTAATTTTTTTTCCTCATATAAACTCTGGCTTCATATTTCTGTAGTTGAATTATTTGTTTCATGACGACTGAGACTGAATGACAATTTGTGAACCAGAGGAATTTAAAGGCATATCTGGCATCGACAAACAAAACAAACGAAATCAGACGCGGCGCTGTGTTTTCCAATTGTGCCCTTGATTTCACACACAGACAAACACTAAGGGACAGAGACCTCAGAGACCACAGTCTGTCCTACAACAACACCAGTCTCTCCTCCTGCCTGTCGACTGACCTTTTGATATTTCAGTCTGTGCCCTGTGTGTGCATTTGTGTGTGTTCCTTCTTTTTTTTTTCCAGCAGTCGTGCAGCATGCAGAAGAGCAGGGGTTGTCTCAGACCATAACACTCTGTGATGGATCAGTGCTCTTACACAATGAAATGACGCTCAAGTGTTTGATTGATTTCTCATTTACTTTCCTCACCAGTGGTGGAAATATGCACCGTGCATTGTGCCAGGACCCTGGCGAGTGAGAGAGAGGGCCTGTGGCCTCATTCTGAAGATTGGCCCTGTATCATATTCAGGACATGGTTTCGGCTGAAATTACTCAACAGTCCTCTGTCTGTTCATTTCGGAACAATGCAGACCTCAGTATTTTAGACTGTGACGTGATGGGAGAGCAGAGAGAGGCAGTGTAGTGTGCCAGTGTGTGTGTGTGTGACAATAGAGTTAATGCTACAAGTGAATCACAGACCCCATTCAGACCTGCTATTAACTTCTGTCCTGAGTGACCTGATCAGAAATGGCCAGCGCTAAGTGCAGGTGTGAATGAACCCAAATGTTTCTTGAGATCCTAACAATGAGACGACATTAGGAGGTGATCACCACTGCAATATCAACCCCGATCAATATCAGCACTGATCAATTAGGAACATAAGTTGATTTCCACAAACACAAATGAAGTACGTGTTTATTTGAATATAGAGCCGGAAGTGAAATCCGATCACAAGTTGTCACAGGAGACACATGCAGGACACATTGTGAACACACAAATAGACCACTTGTGACCCGATCTCTTTCAGGACTTATTTTAATACCAGGTGTGAACAGAAAAACATTTAAAACGTCTCTGACAGTGAAAGAAGAACAGAAAATGTAGACTAGATATTAATCAAACAATGAGTCCGGAGTGTGCTAATAACCTAAATGAATAAGTCAACACTAACAGCTTGAACACACACGTCAAAGTAAATGTGATGTTGACACAGCACAGTTGAGGATGTGGCCCGTCATGTTTGACCCTGTTCATTGTGGGTCAGTGTGGTTATCTCCTGCTGTGAGGATGCGGTTTCCATAGAAATGAGCCCAGCCAAGACATGATGCAGCTTCCATTATGTATGCCTCTTCTTTGCCTTAAGGATAGAACTCCATGTGGAGTGAGAACCCTGAATGCATAAACGTTATTCCATCAATAACAGCCACCAGTTGATGTATTGCTTGTTAATTTATTAATCGCTGTTTCTGTGATGCAGATTGTGCTCGTGCATTTTGTGCTGGCTTCTTTTCAGTCATGTTAAAACAACAATTTAGGAAACAGACAACTCCCCTTACCATAATAGAAACTGTCAAGCAAAGGGGGGGCTAGAGGATTAGGTTTGATAGCACATTTGCCCTGATTACAGTTCTGCATGAGCTTCTAGGAAATGTAGGATTCATAGCGGCAGTGGAAAATGGCTTGATCTTGCAGCATGTAAGAAGGTGGAAGGAAAATGTACATCATCAAATGTACATCATGTCAAAGCATAAACCAGGCTTTGATCAGGCAGATAAAGGGATGAGGCTATCGTAGAGGAATTCAAAGCTGCGGGTCAAACAAAATATCTTCAACATAAGGTTACGCAATCTATATTTGTGTAAATAATTCAGCAACTGAATGAAACATTAGACATGCGAGCTTTGTTGTTGCTGCATGGTGAGCAACATGCTTAGTTTCATTTTTCATACAATGTATTTATTTGTACATTCATATTGTACGAAAACCTTTAAACAAACATGTAGGTCAGTGACAATGTGCAGGGATGTGGGGGGGGGGGGTTTAAAACACCAAAACCAATCATGTAAGAGTGCTGAGCAGCTCGGGTTACATCATCATCAGCGTCTCTCTCTCTCTCTCTCACACACATACACACAAAAATAAATGCTTTTCATGTGTGTTTGTTTGAGATGAGTTAATTATCTGGTGCAACTTTCATCCCGCACTCCTCTCAACAAAAAGCAGAGCACCCAACTCTTACTTTTACATGAGCTGTGACAGTTGGTGTCTCTGGAACTGGCACAGCATTTGAAACGTGATGAAGGGATGTCACTCATCAGTATTCACGCGGACCAGGGAGATTTTTACAAATCCTCTCAAATTGTGCGAGGGATCGGACATAAAGGTTCAAATTCACAGAAAGATTAGAAAAGAAAGCTTATCCACAACAGCGTTTTAATCCCATAGTGTTTTTCAGTGGTATTACCATATAACAGGGCTTTAACAGTCAGCGCCTGGTTTTATCTGCATCCGTTCTCTCAGCACTTCCCTCGTATGTCCATGTTGCTCAGGGTGCCCTCTCCGTCTCCTTGTGAAATGCTAAGTAGTCGTCCCCCTTTAACCCTGCCCTTCTCTCTGAAGCTAAAGTATCTTTGGTGTGCTGTTTGCCAAGAGCTATAAACAAGTGTAATAGAATTGCAGAGGGGTTAGCCGAGATAGCCAATTGTGCATCTCCCATCACCCCTGGCTCCCCAGCCGTGTGCTAACAAGCCCGGCAGCATCATTGCAAATTCATAGCGAGTCGCACCAATGTGGGTCATCTCTGGCGCCTCATCTCCCCCATTGCCCCTCCTTATTCCCCTTTTCCTCAACATACTTTATTTTGCATCTGTTTGCCTGTTTGACAAATATTATTTGTCTCAACTATCCTAAGAACTTGAGTAGATAATGTTTTCTCCTTCCTGCAAGATACTCACAAAAAGCAGAGGGAAATAATCACTAATGTGTTTGCCACCTGGACAAGCCAGAGCTTAATTAAAACAGCACTCTAAAGAGGGATATTTTGGATATAAACTATTTAAATGCAGATTTAAATGCTGCCATTTTACTTGTGTCAAAATCGGTTTGATTTGTTTTTCCACTAAGAGTTGAGTGTGTTCACTTCAGAACAGCAATGCACTGCTGACAAACCTGTTTTCTCAGTGTTGACAACATCAAGCAAGCTGAAATGAAATGACACGGACAGTATGTCTCCGGCATGTCATGTTTTTTTTATTGATTAGTCTTACATGCAGTTTGCATAATGGACTTCAAGATGAAGTCTGGCTGTTTTTACTTTTACAGAGCGACTGTACAGAGTCTGTGATTTAAATGTCAGTTACGAGCAGCAGCTAATGGACTTTGCTAAGGGTCAGTGTAAAACCTGTCACTCACTAGACATTAAAATGTAAAAATTCTTTAGTGTGTGCATCTGCTGTCTGTTTATGAGTATTAAGGCCTTGTTGAAGAAAGAAATTAGGAGGTTTTGAGAATAAAGATTTATTCTCACATTACCGCTTTATTCTCAACATCTCAGAAAAGTCCGAAACATTTTATGAGAATAAAGTTGTAATATTCCAAGAATAAAGGTGTTATTTTACAGGGTTAATATCAGATGAGTGTCTTATAAAGTAGCAGTGTGTAAGATATCTGAGGTATTCTAAGGCTCTCTTTGCAAAAAAAAATGGGAAATAATCCTCAGATCTAAGTTGTTTTAACTCTGTATTGAGCCTAAAAGACAAAAAAAAAATTGTTTGTATTTCAATAGAATAAGCCTTATGAATTCCAAATATCTCCATAGATGTGGGTCGCGCCAGGTAGCGGCATCGCCATGTTGTCTCCAGGATGGAAAACTACTGAGAGACAAAGACTTTATGACGCTGAAGTCTCCGGTTTTCTGTTGAACAGGTAATTTACAACATCAATATAAATTCTATCAGTTGTTCAATAGATTCGTTTTTTTTGTCTATTCAAACTGATGTTGATATAGTAACATTTACATTGCTAAAGATAGATTCATATTGTAAATTACTTCTACCTAAGATCATTGTAGCACTTGTTGATTCATCCTAGATGTATTTATCTGGTTTAGTGAACTTCCCACCACCTCAGGATGTAAAATCATATATTACAGGAGAAGACCACAGTGTCATGTATCACTTATTGTCTTACTGTTCTTTTACAGCTTTCTGACCCTGATACATCAACTTCAATGAAAGAAAATCCTTTTTCAGATCCGGCTGTATTTAGCACTGGAACACAGGCAAGTCAATGCACTGAAACATTTTAATGTTGATTCTCTAATGTTTTATTAACAAAGTTTATTTCTTCCATTCTGTTATTTCCTCTCCTTTCTGGCTGCCATTTTACCATATCCATTAAAACAAAGTTTGAAATGCTTTAGTATTATAATATTATTTGTTTGTTTTCACAGCTTGCATGTGAAATGAATCACTCACATGCACAGTCAATGTTCAAAGTTGTTTTCATGTATATCAGATATTGAATGGTTGAGAACTGGGATTTCAGCTGCAGAAGACTATACAAATATTTGTTTTTAATTAAAAAATGCATTTTTATAAATATGCATAAAAGATGCACTCTTTATTAGTTTTCATATCATTCTGGTGAAATACAAACCCTGTCAGTCATACTCATATTAGCATTGCTTTTGTAAAACTAGATATAAATGTCAAATATTATAATAATAAGTACTGTTACTGTTTTCAACAGGACTGATCCAGATGGGAGGTCATTAGTCATCCTTGAAAAGCAAAGCTGAATCATGGTGTCTCTCAGGCCCACCAACCTCTGTAATAAAATCAGTTTATATACATAATATATATTCAAAATAAACACAGCAAGTGTAAACTTCATTGAACAAATATTTATAGTGGGAAATATGAATATATTCATTAAAAAATAAACATTTTCAAAGCAAATTTGAGAAAATAGTTATAAAAAAACAATCAAATAAAAAATATACAGCAGCAGTAATAAGAATAACCTTAATTATATCCTTATACACCTATATGTAGGTGTGTGAATACCTGTGGAACTGTATGACGCCTTCAGAGGGACAAATACAGCTGCTGGGGATGACAGGATGGGGTCCCTGGCCTAAAGAGCCATGTTGCCAACAAATAAAAGGTTAATATTCTGCAGTAACAGTGTTGTCATCCCCAACGCTCTCTAATATGGTCTAACACAGTAACATCCTCCTGGTACTGCCTGTGAATATGTAAAAAACTTCCTGGCAGTACCGGGAGAAGTACGGTGGTAGACTCACAGTTTTCAGGATCCTGACCACAGCATTTCTTCGGACTTTCTGAAAGGTGTGTCTCTACAGTTCATAAGAACACCATGACACTCCAGCAGGAGGTGGGTCACCATGTCTGCAGCCGTCAGCTCCTGCTCTGCTCCACACTCATCTCCTCACTAAGTGTCTGAAAACATAAACAAAGGAGAAACTCAGATATGGCTTTATTATTAGCTCTATATAATGTTGGTTATATGATGATGTCATATGCAAAACAATAACAAAATACTCCTGTAACATACAGTATTCATATAATAATTGTGTCTCTGAAGTATTAGAGTCAGTGACTGACGTGCACTGCACTGAACACAGCTGTGGTATAAAACACTTTGTGTTGTGTTGTTGATATCAAGCAGACCATGTATACAATAAAAACTCAAACCTGTAGCTTCATTCTGCTCCCAGTGGTTCAGTCTCTCCTCCTCCTCTCTGCTGCAGCTCCAGGATCTCCTCCTCTTCTCTTGCTCACCTCAGTACAGCTCTCAGCTGTTTCAGTGTGTAAACGGAGAAGACACGTGTCTCCTGCTAACACTGTCTCCCTGTTATCAGGCTATATGAGTCTGTGTGCTAACGTTAACCCGCATTAACATTGTTCGCCTCCATTAGCATTCAGCTCATTCAGCTACCTAATGTCTGTAAAAAGCTCTACCACAGCGTGCTAACATATTTTTCTTTATGTAAACTATTAACTACTGTTTAGGAAATACACAGGAAACATTAATCAATATATCGATCTATAGACTCCTCCTCATCACTGCAGAGAAGTCAGCTCAGTGAGGTCACCTGGCGCTTTGACGCATGAGGGCCACCGTAGCTCTCCTCACGCTCAGGGAGGGAGGAGGGAGTGAGAGCACCCAGTTGTTCCCAGCTTGTTACACACTGAACCTTTAAGTTATACTTTAGTTTAGGTTTCACAAATAGGGTAAAATATAAAATTGTGTCATATCACCACCACATTATCATAAGAACTTTGCATAGATTGTGTGAGTCTATTCCAAAGAGAGAACCACAAGGACTTTAAGGAAATTACCTTTTTTGTAGAGGAGGAAATGTTTGCAATTGGGATTCCATGGTTTCACAATGAGATGGGTTCAAGATTTAGAATCCAGAACGAGTGAAATTCCTTTGAGCATGTGTTGTTTTTGCTTCTTATTTCCAATCAATTATTAGTTTCACCTCAATTTTAACTTTATTCTTAAATTACAACTTTTTTGGCGTAAGATTATGACTTCCTTCTCAGTTACGACTATTTTTGTAATATTATTACTTAAATCTGGAAATGTGAAGTTTTTCTCTTTAGCATGGCTCTATCACTCCGTCTTGGACTATAGGATCGTTTAAAGACTATGTATTGTTTAGGTTTAAATTTCATGCTATCATGAATTGGCCTGCAGTCATCAAAAAGCGATAGCTCATCTTTAATCTTCCTGTCGACAGCAGTGAAAAGTGAAATGATGTACATTAAATATATGCCTGGTATCCTCATTACATGACTGTGCTGTGATACGGATCAACCCTCGAGACTGTTTTCCTAATCAGCATTGACAAAGTCCTCACAGTACATCAGACCCAACCTTCAGGTGCTGGCTAATGATGCCTTTTTAATTCGTCAAGAGGAATCATTAGTTAATTCAGATATTTGTGGGGTCTGAGGAGGAGGAGGACACATTCAGGCAGGGGATAGGAGGATTGCTCATATAAATGTGCCAGGGAAAATATGGATATGAAAATATCCTGTGATCCAGGGGCTGAATTATTCAGCTCGGCCCTGATGCCTACTGCCATTCTTGTTTCATTGCCTAAGGCGGCCCAAGTTTCCTCTCTCAGTGCCATGGTCTGGAATCTGGCAGGAGACACCAGAGCAAGACTTCTTACCATTTGTACAGTAGGAGTCAGGATGTGGTGCAGGAAGCTAGAAATCGTATGAATCAGCAGTGGAGCAGAGCAGTATGGTCTCCAACATGTCATGCAGAGGCTCTACCAAGCTGTTGTGCATTGAGAGATCTGCTTTTATGAGAGTTTGTATGATATTCAAATGTATGGGTTGTGTTGGAATTTATTGGAGATGATTAACTTCTGAATAATTGATAACTGGCCTGCAATACAAACATAACCCATCCACCATCTATGTAAATTCAGGATTTCTGGTTGGCCCAGGTTTCTCGTAGCTACAGCTTTATCACTCAAATACATCTTTCCTTAATGCCATATTTTTCAGAACCCTCCATATTCAAATGATGCTGTGCTCTGGTCCACCTCAAAATGATCAGAAAACTTTTTATTTAATCTGACATAATCTTAGTGGGTTATTTTGATTCAGGTTCAGTGACACAGACATAGAAATAATGTTCATACACTATCTACAACACATGTAAAGCATACATGTATTTATCCAACAACTGGAGTACAAGGGAGTTTTCACACCTGAAGGTTTAGACTCATATCACATACTTGCTGTCTTCACCACCTACATGGGCTGCGTGTTCTTGTTGCTTGACGTTGATTGGTTTGTAGACGGGTGGGTGTTCAATGACGCTGTGTTGTAGTAGTCTTTCCATCTAAATGGAGAAAATAGAAAATGAAACAGTTGGAGGCATCTCTTACACCTGATATTTTGGTTCGGACTGAACTGGAAAGTGAGAAGGTCCACATTAAACAAGGTATATGTTAATACCTTCTTAGATTTATTTAAAATTTGGTGCAAACTTTCATGGTCCACTGGATCAATTTTAAAGTCACTGCTCAACCTTTCAATTCATGCTGTACTTTGGTTTTTCACCAAACTAATGACATTCCCACCAGCCTCTGCTGTAAATAATATTTGCTGTCATACTGAACCAAGACAATAAACCTGGTAAACATTTAGCTGAACGCACTCTGAGCAGCTTCACAGAGCAGTAAACATGGCTGTAGTTGCTTACATCTAAAATTTCAATAACCATATTTATGCCTTAATATAAAAATAAAACAGTTTTAAAAGTTTTCATGTTTTTTCCTGAGTGCCATTTGAGCAAAAAACTGTAATAATTAGACAGAGTTCATTCCTATCAAAATCACATTCTCTGTACAGGTCAGAGCTGCATGCCTGCTACAGCAGATTTCAGGTCTCCGCCCTCCAATTCTCCCCGCTCTCATCAACACTTCACATAGACAGAGTGCTGTGCCCCCCTATCCCGCTCACCCCTCGTCACTGACTCATCACAGCCTCTCAACATGTGTCAGACCAGCCAGCGGCCTCCATCTGTCTCCCCTCGAGCCAGCCAGCCATGTCCATCCCGGAGAGCCACACGGGCAGAGAAAAAGTAATTCCCAAGACAAAGTGCGTTATGCCATGCAGCCGTTCCCCTTGAAAATGAGAACTCCATTTGGGGAGCAAGGGTAGTTTAGCAGGCAGGCCGCTTGTGTGTGTGTCAGAGAGGCTGAGAAACATGGCCCTGGCCACCCAATGGAGAGCTGCATGGCTGTAGATAGTGAAAGGAGATTTGTCATCCTGAGCCACATGGTGACATGTTGGGCTTCTTTAATATAGAACAAACACACTCACACACACACACACACACACACACACACAGGCTCAAAGAATGACTGCTGGACACCACAGACACAGACGTATTTATGCACAATGCACAAACAGCATAAACAGTACATAGCATATACGTATTTATCCACACTAACAATTCATGGAATTATTTTTCTGACCTCTGAGATATTTGTTTGTTGTTTGTTTGCAATAGAAAAAAAAACTATTAGACAGATTACTATGAAATGTAGCGGTAGGATCTGGTATGTGTCAAGGAAGCATCTATTACCTTTTGGTGCAGATCAGGATGAGGGGGGCTGATTCTGTTTCTTTAACATCGAGATAGTTTATGGATCTTGATGAAGGGAACTGATATCTATGAGTGTGTACAATTTGGTGTGGCTTGACTGAACTTAAGGGGATGTTGGGCCTTGGAGGAGGGTTTTGCACTCTTCTGAGTGCTGTTTAAGTTTCTAAATAGATTACACTGTCCTACCTGCTGGAATGCTTTGGTAGTGCAACTTTCTGTGTTTTATTCTGTTCTGGACACAATGCTGACACATCTGTGTGAGAAATTTTAGTATCACTGTATCCCTGAAACAGCTGTTGAAACAGAATAGGTAAAGATTAATGGCTACGGCTCCAAAGTGTTTTTCTCCGAAAAAGGTATGAAAAAAAAAAGTGATACTCTCTAGTTGAAAAATGTATAGAGCTAGAGGAGAGGAGGGATATGAGTGAAATGAATAGGTCAAATAATTGTGCATATAAATGTCAGTCTGGTAACAGGTAACCACTATAACGTTGACACAGGATTATTGAAGCACAATAGCACAAACACGCATGACACTGTGGTGATCTAGTGTGAGTCTGGATCCTTTCCCCACAAATGTGTATGTTTAGTTTATGAAGGTACAATGAGGCAATGTCCATTACTCTCATTTGAAAAATGTAACAAACTCAGCAACAAGCTAAATTTACTTAACTGCATTTTTCTTCAACACACGTTGAACCTACTCACAGCTGGCAGCTCTGGAAAAGAAAGAGCTCTCACGCTATGCACGACCAAGTCTGTCTCATGCAACCTGTCTCTCTCTCTCTCTCTCTCTGTCGCACACATACAAAGCTCACACGTAGTATCTCAGCAGGTAACCAGAGCGAAAAACGACAAAAAGATTAGTACCCACTGTGTGTTGTCTTTTGGGATTAGACATGTAAAATATCTAAATGCATGGAGCAGACATTAATGCCTCTATCCACAGTGCTAATGAGAGCGTGAATAACATGGACAATGATAAGGAGCAAAGGACAAGGGGGCGGCTGTGGAGACTCTGCTGATGCATGCGTGCAGTAATCTTTACTCTACACACTAAAGAAATGCGTTTAACTGGCTTCTGAATTCTTAGTCAAGCAGACACTCTGGCTTTAATCTCCAAAAATCAAACGCAAAACTGCAGCTTTGACTAGAGGCTGATATTGAAACAGTGCCAAACCCGTCGCTGTTATTAGGTCACTTAAGCCCATTTTTCCACTGGTCAAAAAACCCACCAACACCCACTTACATCTGGCTTTTGTCTGCAATGGGAATGGTCATGATCTGCATTCACTCCCAGGTGAAGTGACTATGCATGGGTTTTATCAGCTCTGGCTCCAAACAGCAGTGATGGCAACATGACACCAGGTTGAATATGACGGTAAAGAAAAGGCAAACTCCTCAACTGGCAATGGAATAACCTCACCAGGGCAAGAGATATTGGAATTTTGGATGATGTTGAGTGGTAGATAAGTTTTAGATAAGATTTAGTTTTGATGTTTTAGTGGTCAAAAAGAGTTATCCTGTTTCTCATAATCAAGTCATTTCCAAAGCCTGTACTTTTCTTTCATGACCTGAGCAAAGGTAATAAGTAAAGTCTCTTTGCTTGACTAAAGTTTATCACAGTTGGATTAATCTCTGTCTACAGTATAGGGATTGTCTGGGAAGATAAAAGTATAGACGTTAGAAAAATGACAGAAACGGGAGATTTTTCAACCACAAAAAAAAACAACATCAGTGCCACTTGACAGCGGAATAAAACACAGATGAAACTCTTATCGCCATTCTGCTTAAAATTAATCTTGTAGCCGTGATTTGTTTTCAGAGGAAGTATTTTTTTTCTTGAAAACTCTCAAGGCAGCTAAGCTGGCTCACAAAAGTTGGCGTGATTTTAAAGCGCTGCCAGTCTGCTCATTTACTCAGAATTCAAATTTAAAGGCGGAATACAAAATTAAATGACTTATTAAGATGTCTGTGCAGCGCTCACACATCATGGCAGCTTCCTCTTTTGATTTCTAATGATGGTGTACTTTTACTGAGTGGAGGGAGAAACATTTAAATCTTGGATGCATTCTCATACTGAAGCATCCCAGTGTTACCTAGAGGGTGGTGACATCATCACCATGGATGTAATCATTTCCTTTTCATCATGTTTAAGTTACATCGGGTTGTGCTGAACTTCTGACTCTTGTGTCTTCCAGGTTTAGAGATTACTGCAAAAACAGGAGCCAGATGTGAGTAGCCCTTTCTTTGTGTTTTAATATTCCTGTGTCAGGATTGTCCATCACCTCGCCTCACTGAAATCCTCCCGCACATAAATGCTTACCTATCTCATCATCATTAAATTTAAAGAGGGTTGGCTTTATCTGAAACCAGATCACGCTGCGAACGTGAAAGGCTGAGTGTTCTCGCTGCTTCTTTGCTGTCAGTCTTCTTAACTAACGGCTGAATCTCTGACGGGCACTGCTGCCTTTCCTCTCCGCTGTCCTCTGTGTATTACAGCTTGCTCAGTGATGATGTTGTTGGTTTTTTCCGTGGAGAGAGAGACGGCTGTGAGTTGAATCTTGCTGACACGCAGCATAAAAACAGTTTTTCTGGTGTCTAATAATCCCGAAGAGGGACTAGTTATTAAAGCAGCCAATGAATTTCATAAACTCTGTGCTTTGCATTAATCACAGACCTCTATGGCTAAAGGTCTCCTCAGTTTACCGATGGTTTATTGTGGTAGTGAGGCACTAAATGCGATGAGTTTGTGTGTTTCTACCTGTATTTTGTTTCCGTGCATGTAGCTGTATCACAGAATTCAAAACTACTTCATGCATTCACATTCTTCCCTGAGAGGAAAAAGAGAAAGTGAGAAATGAAGAGATCCAGAGTTCCATTATACATTGCGGCTGAAGGTAGCCCATGACAACATGTAAGTGCATGATAGCCACAGCTGTAAAGAATATCAATAGCAAGGAGAAAACCATGTGATTGATTGTTGCTGAAATGTGGGTGTGTGTGCATCTCTTCATAGGACTTATTGCATACTGAGTACATTCAGTCCTTCTCTACACATGTTTCTGCATAAGTCTCAGCATGAAGGCAAACCCCATTTACATGTATGTATTCTAGTACCTATCCTTACAGGTACGTCTGTTTGCATGCGCATGAGTGTGGAAGCGTGGATGTGCACTATGTGGACATGCAGCATTATTTTCCATCCTCCATATACCACTTGAGGGCCAGGCTACCCATAAAGAAAACAGGGGTCCTAACAGTGCACGCTGCTCAATGCCAGAATGTCACTCAACACGAGGACTTCCTCTATCTCTTCACTGCTCATATGCTGTTCTCTGCTCGGCTGTCCCGCTGACCGGCGAGTGATGAGAAGTGACAGTAAAAGACAGCCCTATGCTCAGACGCAGCCTTGGAATTGAGTCACAATGCAAATTAGCTGCATAACTCTACACACATGCAGACACACAGTTACCCAGACGTATAATAAATAATCTATAGACGGTGCACATGCAGAACTGCACAAACAAACACTTGCAATGGATTGTGTGACAGTGTGAAGTCCTCTTATACAGGATGTATTTTAACAGCAAATAACTGCAGTAACATTTTCAGTAAAATAAAGTCCAGGCACAATCTTGGCAAACCATTGGCTATTAGCCTCTGAGGGCAAAGGCCAATAATTCGGGGCTTCCAGTGTAGATGGCGGATATTCAGGCCTACATTTTGGCTAACCTCTGGCAAAGCTATCTACATATAAATGCAGATAAATCAAAAGCTGATTGCCAATGCATTTTGATTTACCTGCAGGCAGTGTTGTACCAGTTCACACTTAAAAATAACTAGTTCAAAGTTCAGTTCAAACAAATGAAAATGAACTAGTTAACGCTCATAGTTCATTTTGTAACATTTTGAACAAAGTTCACAGTTCTGAAAATGAACTTGATGATTTCGATGACAAACTTAAATCATGTATTTACTTATTAATCAATGGTGTGGGATTGTGAATCCTGATCCTCCACTCACTTTAACACTGAATCCTTCTGTGCGCATCACATCTACAAAATTATGATGATAAGTAATTTTTCATTATGTTTTAATGCTGCCTCATAAACTCGAAACTCGAGCGAATCAAACAAACTCTAAATAAACTTCATGTACTGATCAGGTCCTAATAATTTGTGATGAGTGTTCATGTTTATTAGTTACAGTGAGAGCAGGTCAGTGAAGAGGACACAGGAAACTCCTGCTCGGTACAAACCAACCTTCTGAACATTGAGCAGCTGTGGACCGTAGTAGAAACTCTGTATTCCCACTGTTCTTCAACAAAGTAACATACCGACTGCTTCACGTTAACTCTCCTCTTATCTCACTGTGTGTGTCGCTCAGGCGGAGCCTGAGTCTGGGAGCACTCACACACACACACACACACACACACACACACACACACACACACACACACACTTTCGCTCGCTTCTTTCACATGATGGCCTACACGATGACGATTAAAAAAATATGTCGTAGTGAATGCTGCTCACGTTCAGTATATGTCAACTCATTTGCTTAGTTCAGCGTTCACAAAAAATATGTATGCTATCATGCACAACACTGCCTGCGGGAAACCAAAGCCTGCTCAAATATGATTGGTCAAACTAGAAATGGAAACCAAAAGGATTTGAATGATTAAATGTTCCTTAAAAAAATCTTAAATACATTACTAAATGTTCAACTGAAAATTGTATTTGTTACACTACTGGCAACAGTTACCCTAAGTTAATTGGTCCATTACCAATGACTGGACTGAATATACAAAGAGACAAAATTAATATCAAACTCCATACCCTACTGGTACAGTAGCAAAAGTCTCATCTTAAAAATATCCAAGTATCCTTGATCTGAAGTTACAATAATTGTAAATTGTAATGTGTGTGTGTGTGCAATATTTCCTGCCTCTTTGGTGAAATATACACAGATATATACAGGTATGTAGTCATAATTTGTGAAGTGCCTTTAAAGGTGCAAGGATTGGTATGCTATGAAATAAACAATGAGAGTGCTGCATTTATCTTGATGATGCATTATTGATCAAATGCATCCCTCCTATTACTTTGGGCCAAAACACGAGGTGAGATGAATCTTGCGAGTCTCCCAGGTGCCAAAGTGAAACTAATGAAACTACATCTTATTCATAATGAGACAGTGCTATGGGTCCTTCACAGTAAAATGAACCTCTCCTACATTGTGATATGATGCATTGCTGAACTGGCAAAGTATGCATTATTAAAAAATAAAAGATGGATCGTATCTAAGTAATGGGCTGAAAATCAACACCTCGCATTGGTCCAATTTAGTGCTCGTGGTGCTAAATATGAGACACACTAGACATAATGGTGAGCAAAATTCAGTCAAATCACAAATTAATGGATGCAGACTCTTGTTTCTGGTTGTGAAATGGCACTTGAAATATTGGCTTCCTCATTATTGTGGGATTTAGCATTTCTAAAAGCCAGCACAAATTTTAAAAGCCAGGGGAATTGCTAATACAGATTTTTAATGCAATACTTTTGCGTACGCTTTAGAGGACCATTTCAGCTAAAGCTTTATGAGATACTTAAATTGAGTCATGTGGGCAGTGCAGAAGATTCAATAAATGGAACAGACCTTTTACAGACGAACTGTACATTAATACAACGATTTCATGTCTCACGGAACAGGTGAAATGAGAGCAAAAAAAAAAAACCAACACCAACCTTTGTGGTGATCAAAGACAACAGTGTTGAGAAGGTTCTCCTCTACAGATGGCAATGCTGGGATCCTACAGAGACACTGACACATCTAGACATGAAAGAAGTGAGTCTGAGATGACTTCACAAACTTTGGTGAGCTCCAGCAGTGGCTAGCTCCCTGGGGCACAAAACAGATCCCGCTGCACACAAGCTGGATTGCGTGAGGCCAGAGAGATGCTTGGCCTTGGTACACAGGAGCTGAGGCCTTGGGGCTGAAACACCAAGCAAAAGACAATGATGTCCTCTATCTGTCTCTCTTCTCAAAGCCGATTACAGCACTGGGGGCCTAGGAGAAGTGACTATATCATTCCTGTCCGTCTGGAGACAGCTTCTTCCTGCCAAACCTACAGACACGAACTGACAGAGCTCTGAGGGATGTGGCTAAAATCACACAGAGCAGTTTCGGAAATTTTGCATCAATGTAAAGTGGTTAACCTTGCAGGATGGAGGTTGTCCATTGCCTCAGTCAATCAGTCCATATATTGACGTGTAAAAATGATCCCGACTAAAGTGCAGGCAGTTCTGCTTTTGAGTTAAATGTGTCTGAAAGCTGGTTATATGTTATTCAAGCTCTGTCAAAAGGAATGACAAATGTGCACAATCAGTGTGGAACGCTATTGATGTAATAGCCAAGTTTTATGTGGAGTGTGGAGAACTCATTTTTCACTGAATCCTTCCTTGTCAACCGTTGAATTTACTCAAACAAGAGTAAATATGAATATGTTTTATATTTCTGTTTTTAGTGTTTGTCCAGGAGGAGGTCAAAGGATTGTAGTTTTGCTGTTGAAAATTGTAAGCCTAGCTAGTGAAAGAAGGTAACTTTAGAGAGAAATTATTCGAAAACTATTCAAGAATTTTGGGCAATTCCTAAATCACATGGATCAAAGTAGGTGTCATCAGGTACACCCTTTAGTTTCAACAGGGTATAGCTTTGCTATTGACAAATATTCCAATCATAATTTTCCATAAGGTCAATGTTTAACTAACTAATACTACACAAATCTAGTTCAACCAAAAAAGTAGCTGACATTTAGTGATAATAACTGAAAATAACGTCTTACTTAAAAGTATAACTGAGGCTACTATTTTAAAATGTATCACTTTTGCAACATTTACAGTTTTAAATCCCTCAAAATTCTGACAGACCTATTTTACTTTGAAAACTTAGGGGTTGTGTTTTAAGCCCTTTGCACATGATTTGAACAAATGGCATAAAAACAAACTAATTCGGAAGAGAATTCGCCCGACTACTCACATAAAGCACAACACATTTACAAATATAAATTTTAAGGATTTTAAAAAACCTACCTTTGGAAAAGATAGATGGAATCAGCATCAAGTAATGATGATCTTGTGCTTTGGCTCAATAAAAAGAAAAGTAAATGATGAAATATCTGGGTAATATTGATGAACAGGAGAACTTGGTGAGTTTCAGATGTACCACAGCCACTTCAGGACATATTTCAGGATGTTGGTCGAACAGTTTGAAGAACTGCTGCAACAGCTGGCACCGAGATAACTATTTTTTTTTCTCAGTATTTAACTTGATGAAGGTCCTGTTTCTTCATCAACAGTCCCAGCTGTGTACATTTGGATCATTCATTTTCTCTGACGGTTGCTGGATCCGAGTTTCAAGTCCACTACATCATATCCTTTTCAAGACAAAAATAAGTGAGCAATGCTTCAGACAAAAATATTAAATAAATCACCAAATAAAACTTTATATCCGACTGGATGGAGGAGGAAGTTGTTCTTCTTCTATGACTACTGCAAGATGTGACATCAATGACACACATTCTGATTGATTAAATGTCAGAACTAAACATATGTAAACTTGACCTGGGTCCGAAACAAATTGCAATATTGCTCATCGATATTTTGTCACTGATAGGAAACTTGCATTGAGGGGTACGGGAAATATTAATAACGTAGGAATTACTCACAACATTTAGAAATCATGACAAAAATTCTCACATTCACTACCTGATTCACCACACTTTGATACGACCTTCATCCGGAAAATAACTAACAGCATAAGCCTCGACTACCAGTGGTGAATGCTACATTTACAACATGCAAATGACCATACTTTCCCAAACAAAGACCATAGTACTGGACCTAATGTGACCTTATGTGGCCTGCTGTTGAGTTGGGGAGAGTGGGGCACAATAATTCATTGGATGGCATGCTCTGTCCAAAGCATTACTATTCTGTTTACTACCCCCTGGCATATTGTCCACCATTGCACCCCATAAAATAAGTTTTTTTAAAGTTATTGCACAAAGAAATACAAGCTTGTTTGCTCAGTTCGGTTTCCTAACTAAAAAAGAAGTTCACACATTTCATTCAAAAGATACATTTTTACCATCGCCTCTTGTCTCATTACTGTCTGCAAACCATTGGTCTTTCGTGCAACAGTCATTACTGTGCCAGGGGAGGTTAAATAAAAGTGAATGTTGCAACACAGCTAATAAGCTACTATAACTCTCCGTCCCCTCAAAGGTCAACACTGTCAAGACAGCTTGCAGTTGGTCAACTGAAGGCTACTGCAGAATAATTTCATCTCCTTGAATGGATCCTGTGATCACAGAGATCACAGAGTCCATGTGCTAGTTTATCTGATGATAAAATAGATTGCAGAATTTTAAAGACTGATGTAGTCCGCTGGTTTTTTGTTCCTTCTCATGTGGCTCTGAGAGCTCAGAGGGAAAAGTAAAACCAGTCATCTTTGTTAAAACTCAGTTCTCAAATGGAAGGAAAAATGGAAATATGCACCCTACACACAAACTGTCTGGATTGTTCTTTCTAACCTTTGTCTCTCTATTCTCCCCAATCTCTTTCTCACACTCGCAGCAATGCGTCCCTCTATAGGGCCACCATCAAACTTCTTAAACACATGCATACATATCATTACAATCTGATAAATGTGTAGTTTGCACACAAAGCAATCAGGAGCATTTGACTTGATTTTTTTCACACATAATATACATATACAATATATATACAATTAGATATATAGCAAGGTTCCCTGTCTAGCACCACTCCATCCATTTTAAGTAATGCTTGGGGAACATATGAATGTGTTCACTGCAGGAAGCTATGCCACCTATTGTTCCAGGAAATGTCCATTTGCAACAGAGAGAAATGTCAACGTAGTCAGACCTGAAAAAAGCACAGCTCACCTGACAGACTGACAGCAACGGTCAAAGAAATGTGCTGCTTTCAAACCATCAATGCTTAACCAAGACACATACTCCAAGCCCTGTATAATATGGTACAGAGGTACAGCATATCTATTGACAGCACATAGAATCTGTTAAGGTTTGCTTTACCAAACACATTGAGTTTGTTACTTCATCCACACAAGCTTTGGCCTCCAACAGATTCTATAGGTTGAACTAGTGATTTCCACAAATTTCATTTTGTTGCTTTGAGAGGGAGTGCAGTCAAGCCTACTTAGTCGAATAGAGGGCTTCACCTTTGTTAATAGAGCTCATGTTTCAAAGCGAAACCTTAACTCTTTTTATAGAGAATTTTATATAAATGTTTTGTCAAATGTTTTGCTTTCCATTCCATTCTATTAGCCATATGTTAAATCTTTAGCTCCAGATTGCGAAATCTCTGTTAGAAGGATCACTGAAATAAACTCTCAGTGACAGATCACATTGTGGCAAACGCCAGCAGTGGGATTGCAAACTCTCCTGTCTATGTTTTGAGTGTTTTGCAACTACTAATTGCAACTTATTATTGCTGTCAAACACTAAAGATGAATGACAGGTCTCCACTTCCTCCCCTTGTACAATAATTACACTAAAATATTTATACTAATTTTGTGTGTTAGCTCTGTTTGGAGCCAGAGTCTTTACAGTGGTGTTAGAGGGTTAATCCATGCACAAGAACTACCTAAAATAACACAAACCACCTTTGAGAAAAATTTATTTTGAGATGTACTTTGCCTTTTATTTTAGCACATGTCCCTTTAACTAACATGGAGATGTCAGGGTTTATTACCCATACTGCAGACTTCCACAAGGGAGTGATCAAGGTGATTTGGCTTTTCTTTTTGGGAGCTATCATGGCCTCTATCTTTATAGTGTGAGAAGTAACAACATTTCCGTCTCAAATGTAGTGAAATAATAAGGTAAATGCAAACAAGGCTAAAATTAGGATTTGAGGGGCATATATTACAATCAGAGTTGAAGTTAACTGTGATGTGGGTGCCCTCAGTATATTTCGTTCTTCTGATCCAGCTCGCAGCAGTGTTGTTTAGTTCTGCCGCCACCTCTCCACTCAGTCACCTTCACTTACTGTTAATCAACTTCACCTCAATGTTGAGGGATCTTTACAGCAGTAGGAAACAATAAGTGGAGGGAGTAGCGTGTGTGGCCCACTAATGTGACTATTTCATTCGATTTAAACAGGGAATATTCAGCCCAGCTGTTTAAATAAGCATTGCTAATGTACCTCAGGGGCTTGGCGATGGGTATTATCTACCAAACAGGGCTCCATCTGGCAGAGGCACACAGATTTTTATTTTTATTCCCTACTGTTTTTACTCTAGGTTTGTTTTACACAGAACAAGGAAACTGCACCGTTGTTTGGGGATCACAAGGGTTCTTTTCTGAACAAAGCGACGCCTGAGCTGAGCCTGATGTAAACTGCTACCTCAACATGCCCTCTAAAAACAAATCAAGATCGTCTTCACACTCGTGCTGGCATATTTATGTACACTGAAACCATGCAAATCACTGAATGGAAACAACTGGCAATTTATCTAAAGACTGAAATTTGCCCTCTACGGGAGAATTTGCTAGCCAGCTGGGGAAACATGGACAAGATTGCAGACCCCTGAGCAAGGTATTTAAATGAGGCTGCCACATCTGTGTTTGCTCTGCTACAGGGGGTAGATCTTCCTACAAGCCAAAGAGACGGAGGCTGGGATGATGAGCTTGTGAGGTCTGTGTTCAGCTTGGTCAGTTCCTCTCTGACTTCAATCAGATTCTCTGTTAGAGGAATTTAATTTGCATCACACGCCTCACCGGTCAAGTCTTCTATTTTAACAAAGCATTTTCAGAGGCATCACCCCCACTGACGTGTCTCAGCCTGGTTAAAAATGTACCTTGGCATTTAGGCTTCATGATTTACTCGTGGTGATGAAATCAATGCCTTGACTATTTTGTTTCAAAAGTGAAATATCATTTTCAATTTCTTGTGATTGTGTGTGCTGTATTTTGAGGCTCAGCTCAGTAACACAGAAAGGCAGACAAAGTGTCAGAATTACTTAACCCACTGGAGAGCTGATTTTGACCCAGTCTGTCAGCGAAGTCAGAATTATCCTCCTCCCTCTCCGTCAGAGTCTGCCTATCACAGACAAGAGGCTGCGTCAGGGAGATGCACTGGCATCAACTAACCTAATTGGACATGAAATGCTATTACCCCCCCTAGCTACCAAGGTTCAAGTTGATTGGGGCCTGTCATTACAGATTCGTATCTGATCGGGGATAGGTGGGACAGATTATCATTACTGCTTAAGATGATGCTAAGTCTTTCTCCATGACAACTGAGGCCTGTGCACCTCGGTCCTTCCTTTGTTCCATTATAGTTGTATTGTGCAAGGTTTTATCCAACTATATTGTGCATCACACGTACGACCCTTCCCCAGTTTCCTTGCAGCTTTCATGAATCCTTCATGAACACATTTGTCTCTTGGTGTTCCTAAGTAATTGAGCTCCACATTGAGTGATCACAAGTCTGGAAAAGCAGTGACCTTTTTGTTTGTTCAAGTACATCTTGTATTTAGATGTTCTTCATAACTTTCTTTCTTCAAATGGATCCAATCTATCGACTGTAGTGTTTCCCCTAGAATTTGTTTTAGCAGCCCCCCCATATTATACTATTTCAACGCTCTCCACATCGATGCACTAAGGCTTGTTTGGTGAAAAACTTGGATTATAACCTTTACTGTAACTGGGTGGTTCCTCTGGCAGCGCCACTGCATTGAGGTGTATAGCTCAGTGTAGGTTAACAAGAGACTCTGCTCCCCTGCTCTTTACTCACACGTAGAACTACTCTTTATAAAAACTTGCTCAATTAATATTTATGTTCCTGGATAAACAAGGCATCAATTTTTCTGCATCAATGAAGTCAAAATACTATTTTGCGTTATAATCTACGGAAATAACTTCTCACCTGTTTCCAGGAGTATGTGTGTCTGCCATCTTGTGGCGATGGCTAAATTAGGAGCCAGGGCCTGAATCACTGGGATGGAGCTGTCCAACCAATACAAACACTT
The DNA here is from genome assembly GCF_024713975.1 of Paralichthys olivaceus. NCBI lineage: Eukaryota > Metazoa > Chordata > Actinopteri > Pleuronectiformes > Paralichthyidae > Paralichthys > Paralichthys olivaceus. The sequence goes on from NC_091093.1 coordinate 11,100,427, forward strand.
GACCAATCGCTTGTCAGTCTCAGCTGTCAATCATGACCTTTCTATAGCATCACATAACTAATTAAAACCAAAGTTACTGGTAACATGAGCGCTCAAGCATACGCCAGTGTGCTAAGAACTTAAAATGACAGAAAACAATTTGTATTTGACGTGAATATAGTTTGGTCCATGTCCCATCCACTAACATTGAGGAGGCTGGGTTCATGACTACAGCCAGTATCAGGGGGCGATCAAGACGCTTTGGCTTCACGTTTATGGAGCTGTCATGTCGTATGATCCAAACACACTGGTTGGTGAATCGGCTCAGATGGTTGGTGCAGATCAGGTTAATGTAGGATGGATTTCAGACTAGCTGCATCATTAAAACTATGCTGTCTGGTGTGTATGCATGACATTTAATGGAGATAGTGTTTTTCTAATATTGTGGTCATGAAAAGGGGCCTCCATTAGATGACTAATTAGGGGATTAATGCATTCAACCTTTATTTGAAATAAAGTGAAATTTAGACATAACTGAAGTCTTTGTGATAAGCATTTGTTTTTTGGCAAGCTATTGTGCATCTTGACAGCGCAGATTTTCTTTTACAATTTGATTGTTTTCCTACAAAAGGAAAATCTGCAGATCCCATTCAGAAGGAGATATCATCTGCCATTAAAAAGTTTTTCACTGCATTGCACATGGGTTGAATTTGTGTGTATAGTGTAATATTCTTAAAGCATTATTTACAATAGGTATAATACTTGCTAGGACGACTGCAGATTCAAGTTAATGGCGAGTTGTAAAAATTAATACAAAAAAGACATTCAAATAGAGTGTCTGTTGAACCACATTTACAACATTAGTTATTGTTTTCGCTCTCTGCAGTTTGAATAGAGTTTGAAAATACTGAATAACATGATAACAGGTATAACATAGTCTACATTGTTTCTGCTGTGCAGTTTGATTTTGTTTGATGGAGATTGTGGGTAAAGTTCATCTCTGCATCTTGTTTTGTTGTAACTGTCTCATCCTTTCAGTCAATTTTTACTTTTACAGATAAACACTGCAATGAATTAAATGACTCTGAGTGTGTTGAAATGAATACATATGTATTTCCTTGTAGCTTGTTGTGTGGAAAATATTTGCATAAAACTAAGCCAAAAAATGAAACTGGCCTTGATGGATCATTAGGACAAGGCTCAATAGAATAACATAATTATTTGAATCTGAAACTTGATTATTATTGTCTGAAAGCTTAGTTTAAAAAAATAGAGTTACTTCACCATTTGGCTAGTTTATGACATCCCATATCCTCTGCTGTAATGAATGGACTCATGTGGATATACTAAGGGTATGATTATTCAATAACTGTGATATGACAGCATTGTATTCTATTTCATCCTAAGATTTTTTTTCTCTCATACAAAATTCACAAAGCGTGTCGCATACTTCCAGATACAAAGCAACTCCTTTTTTTTTTTTTTTTTTACCTTCTGCTGAATTCATGTGCCATTGGAAATTCTCCACCATGAATGCATGATCTCATTTTAAAATGAGACTTTGACATTTTAAACTTATATTCCATCTTTTTCCCTTTGGCATATTGTAGCTAGGATCCCTTTAACTTTGCAGGCTGACATTAATATAAAATGAAACGATATATAGTCTAATACAATATGGAGCATGTGTATTACTATATGTTGCCTGTTTCCAAATCATACAGCTACAAAGTGCATATTGAAACCATAGATCTACCTAGTTGACTTGCTTTGTTCTGATTTATGCATCTCATCTCATTCAGGCAAATAAATAAACCAGTTGCATATATTTAGTTTGCCGGCAGTAAATGTAGTTTGAGTAGAACAAACAAAACTTTGTGGTCTGTTGCTGTATAATTCTGGCATTCATTTTGTTTTTATTTTCCTCTCCTTTTATTTTGCCTGTGGCTGGTGTTGCCTTTCTCTGGGTTCATGCGAGCAGTGATGCATGGTGACCAGACGGAATAACTACCCAATTTCAGCTCCATTGTGCTGGAGTGCACTTTGCTTTGCTGAAGCCATGACCACCACAACACAGACCAATCAGTTGACAGATTAAGAAAAGAACAGGGTGCATTTTTTTGTCATTTATTTTACCTGGTTCAGTGTGTGTGTGTGTGTGTGTGTGTGTGTGTGTGTGTGTGTAAGAGAGAGGGATAGGACTTAACCAACGCTCTGACTGACAGGTGACATAATCTCTTGATGGATATGGTAATACCAAGCCTGGGTGTTGATTATTATGATTTAGTTGTGTGTGTGTGTGTGTGTGTGTGTGTGTGTGTGTGTGTGTGTGTGTGTGTGTGTGTGTGTGTGTGTGTGTGTGTGCGTGCGTGTGCATGTGTGGGTGTGTGTGTGTGTGTTGAGCGAGCACTCCACTTGGGCATCGCAGAGTGATGAGCTGTAGAAAGTATTAGACATGTAATCAGTGGGGCTGTTCATCTCTCCATTTGGGTGAGTGAAATCCTGAGGGGCAGGTCTGCAGTGTGGATACCTCCCTGAGGGCCAGAGCATGGTTGCCTCTCATGGCTGCCTCTGTAGAGCCTCGTAATGCTCACACAAGAGAGGAGCTGATGCAACAAGAAAGGCCCCTGCAGAGCAGATTTTCTTTCATATCAGTCTCCTTCTTTCTGCATCTGCTCTCCACTATGAACAGTCTTGCACACTCTCCTTTACTTTCTTCCTTAGACCAGCTACCTGTCCTAGCACGTGTCTCCTTGCTCACTGATGCAGCCCCTGCTCCTCCTGTCGGGCCATTTCATTATGCTGTTGTTGAATATACTGCAACCAACTGTGCCAAAGGAGTTGGTTTGCTTTAATATGAAAATCTGACCTCATCTTGCTGAGGTCATGGGCAATAAACACCTGACAAGAGGGTGGGCTGACAGAGCTTCAAATTCTAATCTTCTCTTAGCACCCTGTTGGTTCTCTGTGTTACTGGGGTCAGCCAGCTTCCCCCTCCTCCCAGTGGTCAGTCCGGACCATAAGAGTGTGCAGCCCTCCTCTCTTCTCCAGCATACAGATTTATTGATATTGACCTTTTGTTGAAATTAAGCGTGTAGATCCCTGAGCAGCGGGAGCAAAGTTTAAACCAATTAAAGAGAACTTCACCAATCAGCCAGGCAAGCCTGGAGCTGTCTCGCAGGCTGGCCTGGTGAAATTAAAATAATTTGCACTGTATCCAAACCTGTTCACAGGGCAAACGCTGCCTAAGTAATCCGATTAGGTGAGGCATCTAAAATAAAAAAATTAAATAAAAGGAAAAAGCAAAGCATCTCCTCTGGTCTTTAAATATTATGATAGTAATGACGAATAAAGAATCAAGGCACATACAGGCCCCTCCAGGGATCTATACAAATACAAATGCAAAATGAATCCTACGTCGCTGTCTGAATGCAAAACACATTTAATTACTTTGATCATGCTGTTTAAGTGTATGCATAATTGTTGGCAATCTAATGTGTTCAGAGTGATTCCTCACTCTGTCCTCAGATAAACAGAAACCAGGATTTAAATGATACGATAACACCTCAAAATAACCTGTGTTTGCACATAGGTGCATCTGTGTTCATCTCTTTAATGCACATTACAACATATTGTGAACTAGTTGACGGAAAGAAAAATTAGGTAAACGCGAATAGATACTGATCTACCAGTGGATGTACACACTAGGAAAAGCTGCTTATTTTGGTTCATGTTTCTAGTCGTTACTTTTTCCTTTACATTTGTGCATAAATGCATATATGTGAGGGAAGAATTGCTGCAACAACAATGCCAGCAATGAGTTCAATAATGAACTGCTGCTCCTTTGCATTTGAAGGAGCTGGTTTGGACCACTGATCGTGATACGTTTTTTTTTACTGAGCAGGAGCCATCTTGTCTTCTGGAAATACAACTGGGAAGAGATAGTGGAGCGAACCCAGAGCATGCTATCCCAGGAAAGAGTCCTGCACTGGGTTGGGTTGGGTAGCCTGCAAAACAGTTTTTTAATGGGTTAAAAAATGTATTTATATAAATTCACATACAGGTAAACTAGAACTAATTCTGGAGGAATCTGAAAAGAAAATAGTTGTGTTGTATTTTTAAGTTCTAATTAAGCCTATATGAAGCCAAGTCAGGATTTGTTTCATCGTGAAAGCGTACAACATCACCTTTACCCCTTCACTTCCTCTCAGATAACTGTCACTGCCAATATCAAACTATCTACATCAAAATGGATCACACTAAGACAGAAATAGCCAATGGTGAATATGTTCTAAGTGGCTTTGCTCCTTGTAAAAAAAGTGTCAAAAGTATTGGCTTTTGACAGCTGCAAGCAAGGCACGTTGTTGCTGAGGAAACATATTGACAGTATCAGGATCACAGTTGCTATGATAATTCACAGATACCCTTTCAAGAACGCAACTCAAAATTAGACGACAGGGAAACTTTTTTTGCGTGTTTATGTTACATGTGTTTTGGGTCAGATCGGGGGCCACATGTTAACAGGTGCAGGCAGTTACAGATTTGACTTGGAGGTCAATTCAGGTAATGGATTGGGTCCAGTACAGAGCTTTTCAGGTGCGGGTGGGTTTGTGGCCCCTGGCAGAACTCAGAAACGCTGCAGTTTAAATACTTATCTGGGTAAGTTTGTTTAGCCCACAGCCACGGACCAGATTTCTTTCCTCACAGTGATGGTAGTACTATTTGGCAAGGTGAACAAGAAACTTCTAGTAGGTCACTTTAGATATAAATTCAACAGGTTGCTTACATGTGACCAATATTCATGTTATGCAGCTTTTAAAGTTGGGGAAAATTAATTGGTATATCTACATGAACACAGACGATTTATGAGGAAGTTGGATGGGTTGAAATGTGAAAGTACTTGGAAGCAATAGTTTCATCACTCAACCTATGACTGAATCTACATTTTAATTTAATGTCAATTAAATATAAGGACAGGACAATTTCCTGTTCATCTGAATGTCTGCTGCAGTTTTCCTGGCAGGTAGTATTCATCAGAATGTTTCAGCCTCGGGCAAATGACAACATAAAAAGGCAGCCTCTTCAGAAGACGCCAAAAGTGCACTGTCCTCTAAACGTGATGTCTCCTCCTCAGGTGGCACCCGTGCGGCTCTGGGCAGGTGGCCATTTTGGGAGATGTGGAGGCAGCGTTGTTTATAACAGTGTTGTAAGCCGCAGCAGACACCACCCTTCGCCTTCTCACTCTGTGGTCGGCCTGCTGGCTGAGAGCCTAGCAGCCACTTTCCAAAATAATTCTGTTAGTTCCCATTTTCACTGCTGCGACAGTCCTTGTTGTCTTTCAGGAGGAGGCCAAACTCCGATGTCCTTCATACGTGTCAGTCCTTCCTCATACATCAATCTAGTCTTTTTAATGTCATTACCCCGAGGTGTTTTAAAATGTCCCTGCTTCTGTTTTCTTAATAAAGATCCATTTCTCCTCGTTCTCAGTGGGAGGAGACTAATAATTGATATCCATCGATCTATATGCTGTTGACACTAAATCCAGAACTACATGTGCATGGACATGTACACAAATTTGTCCCCTGTGTCTGTTCCTGTACTGCCCTGTTTGTTCATCTAGGTGCAGTTGAGCAAGTTTGAACTTTCCTATTCTGCTCTGATGCCCAGCTGTTCCCCAGGTGATGGCTGAGTGTGTTCTGCATGCAAAGAGACCCGTCAGTCTGAAAGACACGGTGTACAGTTCAACACAGGGCCCTGCTACTGTCAGACGAAGCTTTACTAGTGCAATGCGAACAGGGGAAAGAACATGGAACTGTGCCTTAAGTGCATTTTGATTGCAAATGGGGTCCTGGGGTTGTAGTAGAGGCTTTTTTAGGGCCAGCGGGGGGGGCCCTGCTCAACAGTGCATCCAAGCTCTGCATCCAACCACCTCTTGTCATCAGACTAGCATGGCCTGGTTTATATATATGTGCATTTATATCAGTTTGCATTTATTCATGAGTTTATTTGTTTCCTTTCTTATCACAATAAGCTGCCTTTTGGTGACAGACTTTGCTGTCCATAGTCCGTTCAAGTGGATCTTTTTCAACTCTTCAACTTTATTTGCTTTATTTTCATATTACTGGTAAAAAATAACATTATTATTTGCATTTGATTTGATTTTATTTCATTCCCATTTTTTCAGAAAACACATATTTAATGTGGGTAGCAGCTGTTTTTAAATATCTGTAATTGCAGAAAAAATATTTTTGCAGTTACAGTTAATCCTTATTTTACAAAAGTTGTCTCCGATGCCCAATCTTGAAAAAGCAAAAATGAACAGGCAACACTTTCACATAATGCAATCGATAGCCCACCCCCTCCCATCGGCCCTCTCGTCAAAGCTACGCCCCCAAAACACATGAACGCACACTCGCGACTCGCTCACTAACTTCCATCTCTGCTTCAGTGGTGTCTGTCTCTAAGACTTTGGTGATGTGCAGTGAGAGCCCTTGCAGGGTGCTTGCAGGCAGATACGTTGGTTACTGGTTAAAAACTGATTTTCAAGGTGCTGTACAGTGTATATAAAAAACAGAGCAACAACAGGAAATTATAATATTAAATAATTAATGACAATTTAAGAAAATGTATCGTGTATTACATGACAACACGCAAATGAAATGTGCACATTTTTTGCATCTGATTAAGTCTATTGTGTGTCTCAGCGTTAGTTAAAAACATATTCTAACCACACAGGATGGTTTCAGAGGATGGGGTCCACAAATGGAGCAACACCTGCAAGCTAGTTCAGGCAGCCAACTTGAGCTGCGCTGCTCAAATCATGTGACATACCTCTCTCTCCACAATAATCTATAATATAGACCCACCTTATAGTCTATTTAAGCAGGGAAACATTTCCAATCACTCCCTTACTTGACCCGCTGCTGCTCCAGAATTGCTGCCAATTGCTTCAGCCCCTCCACTACTCCAGCATCCACCTGTAGGCTCCGATGGGGGGTTACAAGTATTCGCTCATCACTCCCATAATATATATCTAATCTTATTGGGGGAAGTGATTAAGTCGGGGCCTAACACTAACTTGTTCTACTGTTACAATACATAATTGAACGCGAGTTGTCTGACTGAACTGTAAATATAAATATATTGAAAGGATATGCAGGACACGTCTACTTCAATTTATTTTCTTTAAATAATTGCCACCCAATATTCAAACTATTGATTGCTTGCAATCAACTTCCAAGAGCTGGATATTTTTTTCTTCTGAATTAGACCTCGGGATATTTTTTCAACCTTTCAATCTCCTGAACGAGAGGATACTGCTTATTATATATCAAAGCACTGACCCGGTCAAAGAGAAAAAAAGGTGAAACTCATTCTTCCAGTAGTGCACATCAAATAAAGCAGATCAAGTCAAATATTAAGAACAGAAATTCATCTGTGAAGTTTTCCTCCACCACTGTGTGTGTGTTTCTTTTGTTATCTCACTGACACTGACAGGGAAACATCAAATACAAATACAGTGTTGCTTGAAGATTTTTTGTCTGTCACATGAAAGTGATCACACCTATTAGTCCTCTGTAAGAAATCACTGGATCCCATTGAAATTATTTCTGTATTTTTTTCTCCTTCTTATCTTTATCCAAGTTATCAAACTACCAGTGCTTGTGAGCAGGGATGTCGGGATAAACCGGTTTTACGATAACCGCGGTTTGATAACGTGACGATTTTATAACCGTAAGAATTGATAAAACTACGATATCTATGGTGTCCTGCCTCTCACGAGTCACGTAATTTGTGTGTGCGCCGCACGCTGAAATCTCTCGCGAGTCATGTTTTGTGCGCGCGAGCCATTGAAAGGTTAGTTCAGAAAAGGGAACTGACTTAATGGCCTTATTTCCACCAGTGTTGGACAAACAACTTCATCAGAGGATTTCACAGCGAGAGGAGAAAACCTGTTTACTTTCTGTTTCGCTCCCATAACAGAACAACATTCCGTATTTTAGTTCATTAGCTATATATTAGCTATATATTGGTTGTTGAGAGTCTTTTTTCTTCTGTAGTATCAATAATATATCGTAGAATATCGTGAAACTTTGATATTTCCTCTGACAATAATCGTGGCACCAAAATTTCACATCGTGACAGCCCTACTTGTGAGTGTTTTTTTGTAAGGTTGTCAGAAATTTAAACCCACTCTTGGAACTGCTTTCCCTTTTATCCAAAACTCATGTAGCTTGGCGTCTATTGCAATCCAATGCAAAACTGCAGGGTGATTCACTCGGATGTTTACAACCTTCTCATATAACATTGATTGACGCTGCATGGCTGCACAGGAGGCTTAGCACACACTCTGTATGCTTGGCAGTGGAGAGCTCCTGACCTTCTATTGACAGTTCTTATACTGGGTGTCACCTTGTGGATCAATTCCCCCTCCACCGTAGAAAACGGAATGCCACCCCACCTCTGGGGAGCTGGTGCAGGCAACACGTCAAAATTTCATATGGATGATGGGGGTGGGGGTGGAAATCTAATCATTCCCCCGATGCTCCGAATAAATCTGCCTGCAAAGCATTATTCCAATCAAAAACATAATCTCCTAAATGTTTGTATTCATCAACCCTGTCACCTCTGCTAATCCGCGCCTTTGCTTACTTCTCATTGGCATCCAGGACCTAAATGCCGCCTTCCACATAAAGTCATGAATATTTAACATTGCTGCTGACTCATAAGAGAATGATTTTCATGCCAGCACCTAACAAAAGATTTCCATTTTTTAACATGTAAATATGGCAGAGACAATTACAAAGCAACAACAAGAGGCTTTTATTCCATCAGTGATTCACAACCCTAATCCCTCCTCTCGGGCGATTTGTCCTCCCACTGGTGGAGATTGAAAATGTGATGTGTCTCAAGCTTATGGCCCAAACTGCCATACCCTATTCATACAGTATTTGTTTATTATTCCGTCCAACCTTTATTTTCCCTTGGACCCATGACAAATCGTGTTTATTATGAAATGTCTTAACTGATATACAGTCCAGTGTGTTTTAAATTTAGAGTGTACCAAACCATGCCTGCTTGTGTATTCTTGTATAACATTTACTTTGAGGGAAATGTAAATCTGCTCATTCTGCTGAAGAAGAAGAAAGAGTTTCTGCTGTGGGATGTAGCACAACTCCTGCAGGATTGGCAGCGAGTGAGTAATATAAACCCACAGGAAGTGACTCCTCCGGCTAAAGGGGAAAGGTGAGAGAGTGAGGTCAGCCTGAACCATCAGGCCACAGCCTCTGTTCATTATCCTTGAGTGAGCCTAGGCTCAGTACCAGTTCCGTCATTGGAGAGTGTCCGGAGGTTGGGGCGATGATTGATCACCACAGGCAGCAATGCATGTGCTAAAATCTACAGGTGCAGAAATGCAACATTGAGAATGGACATTACTGTAGCCTAGTTATCTTCACAGAGAATGAACCATTGTCTTCTGTGAGTGGTTTCTACACGAGAATCCGTGTGTAAAATCTTTTTAAACATATCCATTATAATAATGTTGAACCCATTGTATGAGATTAGTGAATGGTGATAATGTATTCAAATACAAAGGACTCCAAAAACAATAGAAAAAGCTTATTCTTTGTTTTAATAGAAATATTAATTTGACATCCCATTTGTCTTTGAAAAATCTTTCTTGTTGCAACCTTAATGAGACTATTGATTTTGTTTGACACATATTGACGTGTCGTTTCCTGTTTTTTCTTTACTTTGATCTGGAAAATTCTGCCGACTGCAAAGCATTTGCTCGAGACAAAGACAATGCTTTAAGATATTGTTCACCAGCTGTGCAGGATGCTGCATTCTCACACCTTAGCGTTTACATTATGTAGTGTGTTGCCCTGCAGTGATTGAATAATACACTGTAGGTACCACACTGTGTGACTGCTGCAGTGAAGTCTCTGCTCCAGGCACCGGTAAACAACTTTCACCCTCTTTTACTGAAAATGACCTGAGATTCCAAGTATTATAAAAGTTATTCTTCTTTTTAAGGTGAAATTAATCCTACTAGCATCAGTTCATTTTCATTTTAATCAATGTTTCGGCACAAATCAATGAAATCAGCAGAATATCACATGCACATTGATACCCAATGCTACAGTACAAAAACAGAATGGCCACTGCCTATCAACCTACCACTAAAAATCATGGGGAATCCTACAGCAGAGGGTTGTTGGCTACAGGTCTTGCTACCATTAAAGGGGACATATTAAGCTTTTTTCACTATATTGTATTTAAGTTTTTGTGTATATATGTAAAAGACCAGCAAAGTTAAAAAGCCTAAAGTCTGCTATAAAGGAAGCTCCTCTCCCCCACAGAAAAAAAAACTAAAAGTATTTCAGATAGAGGCTCGAAGAGGAGGTGCAGCAATGGACAGTGTGAGGAAAGATGTTTTTTCTGAACACTACAGTATGCAAACCTTTTCAAGTTATAACACAAATTAAAATTATGAACCTGAAAATGAGAATAGGGTTAGGGGGTTAGTCAATCATACTAATTGTTGTTTTCTTTAACCTAGAATGGGCCCTTTATTTTTAAATACTTTATATTTACATTGGGAGTGGGTCCTCTCTACAGAGCCCACCATGTTTTTTTACAGTAGCCCAGACTGGATAAACTTAACACCTTCTGAGTTGTTATGACAACTGAAGGTAAACCTGTGAAAAAATATTTAACAGAATTTGAATGTCTCAGCCATCTCTGTTTTAGAATAAAACATAGCCAGGGTCTTTGTATGGAAGCACTGAAATCCTCCTTAAACACACCGATCAGTAAGAACAGAATCAGATGCAGCCTGCTTTGTCAGGTATTTCTTCGTCCACTAAAGGGAATTCAGTAATCTTAAACTGTGCACTGAGAGCCAAGGTGTATTGTCTCTGTCTTATATCGTCAATGACACTGTCGTCTTATTCCTGACAGCAGGATGAGCAGGTCTGCAATGAACCTTGCAAATGAGTCAACGACTTTGCATCAATCCACCTGAAGTGAACACCAACCATTAAAAATATATCAACTCAAGGTGAGGAGAGAAGAGATTAAATATGAATCAATGAATACTGTAGCAGGATCCTTTTTTAATACATGGGGGCAAAATGACTTCAGCTTAAGGTTATTACGGTAAACATGTGTTTTTGTATGAGATTGAAAACTGGAAATGAATGTAAAATGGTTCTGGTTTTTAAACAGTGCCAATTTTAGAATAAACACAAATAAACAGACAACGATAAGAACAGCTTGCTTTTGCCCAAAAACATTGGAAGTTTAATTTTAACACATTAACTATGAAGAGTTTTAAATAAACTTTACTTTCATATATGTTTTAGTGCTTGATAAAGCAAAATACTCCAGCTCCAAACACACCATGAGTTGTCTGCCCACCGGTGGGGCCAGGGACGCCCACACTGCTGGCTGATGTGTTTGACATGAGGTGACACAACAACATTTGGCTCCCCATTCTCAGGCAATTGTTCGGATATTTGCTGCACGTCCTGGTGTCAGAATTCTTTCACTTGCAATAAAGCCATTAAGGTTCCGGCAGTTGTGTCAACTCGATTTTTGAGGTAACTACTAGTTAACTGTAGTTGAACGTTATGTGCTGCCAGAGCCATGCAGAGAGTGTGTTGCCACCAGAGCAGGGTTGGGCTGATGAAGATGGAAACCGGATATATTGATCACAGATACAGTGGTCAGGTAGTCTTGTCATTATGGGTCTTTTCATACATGTTTTTGCAGTTTTTACTGGCTGTAAGTGTGTGTGTGGGTGTCAGCTCAAGAGAAAAGGAGCAAGCTGTGTCAATAATAATTGAATGTGTGTATCCCTAACCCCCCGGCCCTAACCCTACTAAATGTAACATTAACAAGGTACATGCAGGGATGTTTATGTTGCCTGTAAGCAGGACAACTATTTCAGTACAAGCACCAAAATCTGTGTTGTGATTCCGTCTGATGAGTATGAACTGCCTACATATGGAGAGCTGTGATGTAAATGCCTGTTATTGTCCCTTTGTGGAACAATTTGTGTTTGTAACCAAAAGTGTATCATCTGCCCCAAAAGAACAGCTCCCAGGAGGGGTACCGTTTCAGCTGTGCTTACAAGGGAGCAGCTTGATTATATAGTATTAGCTTCTATGCAATTAGCTTCTTCATTAAGCCTTTTGTCATCTACAGCTTAGAAAGCAATAGTAGAAGTGTTTTTATTCTAATCTCTTTTGGATCTGTTTTACTTCATGTTTCTAGCTGTGGCTTCTCTCTTCTTGCTTATCACAGATCTGCACCAAAGCTCGCATCACTCGCATTGTCGAAGGGCGGGATTGATTCTCCCCATCCCTCGCCTTCTTTCTCACCTTGTCTCTGTGCCACTTGTCTTCATTCAACCAAACAAGGTGCAAGTGTGGTTGACATGCTTGTCTCCTTAAAGGGGACATTGGCTCATTCATTAAGACGTGAAGCTTGCCGTTTTCTCCAACTAACTTGATTGACAGAATGGCTCTTCACTCGCTCTTGCTCTCTGTCCTCTCTCTCTCTTGTCACAGCTCTGTTCATCCCACTGACATCCCACCAGCTCCCTCTCACGGGATCAGGGGATTAAAGGTCCAGTGTGTAGGATTTAGGTGAAGGGGATCTATTGGCGGAAATGTAATATAAAATAATCATAGTGATGTTTTCACTAGTGTGTTTCATCTCAATTGTACTAATTGTTGTTTTCTTTACCCTAGAATGGGCCCTTTATATTTAAATACTTTATATTGGGAGCGAGTCCTCTCTACGGAGTGCACCATGTTTTTTATAGTAGCCCAGAGTGGACAAACTTCTGAGTTGTTATGACACCTGAAGGCTTCCACATGTTCTCCCTCATGTTTGAAAGGGGAGGGTGAAGTTAGGGGTGTTCAGTTGCAACATTCAACTTCACCATTAAATTCGACACCATGAACCTTTTAGCCCGGTAGGATTAAGCCTCCCTTTAAGCTGGGAGGACAGCAATTGCTTTGCCTTACCTGTGGTTTAAGACCGCAAATAACTGAAATGTAAATCACAAAGCAGATATATATTAAATGCTGATGACCACAGTTAGGAGATACTTTATCAGCAATTATACAGCAGTTATTGTGAATGGATTTAAAGGTCTGATATTCTCCATCTTGTCCCATGTTCTACAATGGGACAGCTCCTGACTCTGTTGCCTGTGGCAGGTGTTTAATTTAAAAAGGCATAGAGGTACTGAGTAGGCCACATGGCTTTCGTAGAACTGCCATACAAGCCAATGGTCAATAGTCCGATTTATCTTGAGCCTCAGGGTACCCTCAGGTTTGTCTAGTTGCAATAAAAAAGCCAAAACACCTGATGTTGCCATGATGGTTGCTAACATCTGATAACATCAACTGGTGGTTGGTATCTTGTTAAGTTGCTGTAAAACATCAAACATATAAGGAATATTCTCCATCTTGTCTTATGTTCTAAAAAATAAAAGCAATAGGTAGTGGTTTTACTTGGCCCCTTCATTAAAATGATTTCCCAAACCAGATGTAAAGGTGGTAATGGTACTGGAAATGATAATTGTTCTTATTGATTACAAATAAAACTGATTTTCAAAGCATTAAATTACCTATAGTTGCCTCATGGGTAAATGGGAGGTTTTCTTTGTTATTTTTAAATAATTGTGTATATAATGTGATTAGTCAAGGAGATGACCAAAGCATAAATCAGGTATCATGCTCTGTGAACCTCTGTACAGCAGACAGCTACATCCTGTAATAGGTGTTAATATAGAATTTCCATTTAAATAACTTTCATGATAATAAGGTAAGAAAAACATTGGTGACTTTCATAATAAAGATGTACATTGAAACATGTACTGTACACAACATATTGTTTGTGCTGTATGGAGGCTTATTATTTTTTCAAGATACTTAGGCACAATTGCAGGGCCCTTCAGTCATATCCAGCCCTGAATACAATAAATCATGTTTTGTCTGTTGAAGTACTGTGCATACATTTTACACAGCATCTATTTTGTCACATTCTCATGAGCTCACTAGGGGGGGGAAATGTATTTGCATATCACTGAATGGTGCAGTTTAATGCTGTAAATCCACAGCTCTTGATCTTCAAGATTGTTGTTAGTCGCAAATTTTTATGGGATCTGAGGCTCAGCATGTTATCAACCATATGGAAACAGAGCACTGGGAATATGAGCGTACCGAGATCAAGAAACACAGAACATGGTACAATTATTCTGAATTCTTTCTTGGGACTGTTTAACCTCTCCTTCAGTTACAATTCTGTTCGTAGCCTTGTTGCTTGAGTAGTTGCAGGTAGCTGAAAAAAAGATCCAGAATGTTTAATCTTCAGGCTTCTTTTGGGACGTAAGTAGCAGTTTGTGGGCACAGATAGCAGAACTGCCTGATGCAAGGTGCGCTTGGTGAAGTGTAGCTGGAATGTGAAAATTGATTTTGTAAGGCATTGGGTCTGGACAAACAATTTGTTTGGTTAACCTATTAGTTATCATTGTCTACTCTGGCAAAGAACCAGAGGCTGTAGTTGCACACATAATTCAATATTTTTTGCTGTCTGTCTTAGTGTTGCCATTATTTTCCAGTGGAAAGAAGCCAACGCATGCTCAAAAAGCTATGGATGAATATCATTAAAAACATGCATATAAAGCGTGTCTCCTGAGGGTTTCTGGAAACCCCTATCCAATGCACCGACATTTGCGTGTGAGTGTGTGACAGTGACATTTTCGTAAGAGCATTGGCTCATTCGTGTGAGCCCTGACATGCACGCTGCATTATTGCTCTTTCAGTTGTTGAGCATCTGCTTCTTACGGTAATCCTAAGGAAGGTAAAAGGCAAATGAAGAAAGCTAAAAGTCAGCTTTTTTTATTTCCACTCTGGAACACCCCTTCATTTTGTCAGTGGATGCCTACATTTGTGTGGCGTGATGAGATTGATTGTGTGAAGAGTGAGTGCTCAGCAAAGGTCTTGATGGACATGGAAAAGGGACATTTCCAGTGACAGAGTACAGTAGATTAAAGATTAAGTGATGGGGGTCTGAATGGAGAGCTTGGACTTCTTGCTGGATTGCAAAACCTTTAAACAGCATCTGATATTTAAAACGGCCTCTTTTGTTCATGCAAGGAGCTACAACTCCTACAGCAATTCATTATGATAGGCTCTACACAGAGAGGGAGCCTTGACAGCCCGGCTCACTGGTATTATAATATGCAAGTTCTGCGTATTCAAACCTTTTTGTGTTGCTGCTGTATTCAAACAGAATAAAATACAGTATTTCACTTTTTTTCAGGAAAAAGTGCTGAGTTTTTCCAACAAAATTCATGTACTGACGGTTTATAAAGCTTGCATTCATACATAAATATATAAATATATTGGGGTATACTACAGGATGAAATGTTTTCTGAGTATGTGTAAATTAACGATGAAGCTTAGATTTGACAACTGAATATTGGTAATTTACAGATACAGTGTTTGGTTTATTTATTTAATTGAATTTTAAGGATGAAAAAGTACATGTTTAGACATAAGCCATTGTTATCCAGCCAGTTATCATGATTTCTAATGGTTCAAATCTGTTTTGTTAGTGTCTTTTTTTCTTTTTTTTTCAACTGACCAAATTTGCATGTGTTGTCCAATAACTATACTCTTGTCTGGATGAATAATTATTTGGACATTCTGAATTTTTGGTCCTGTGTACTAAGTCTTTCTCGCTGTATTATTTGGCTCATTAGCATTTCAAAAACACTAAAGACCTTTCTGCAAGGTTCTGATTTTGAAATAAGTCAACCAGAAATATAAAAGGTTTGATCCACAAAACTAAGTTAGCATCAGCTGATTCCAAATAAGTCACTGACTCCTCTGGAGTGCATGATACCCCCAAATGTATCCATTATTTAAAATCTTACTTGGAGTCCATAATTTAAAGAGATGCTCTTCTGGGCCAACAAGCAGAGAAGAAAACAACTTTAGAAGAAAACAACTTTAGAATAAAACGAACAAGTGAAGAAATGGCTCACCCATGACAGCCACTAATAAAATATTTGCATTTTAAAATCTAAAAGCGAATGGTTTAAGACGTTTCTCTGAGGAAAAAGTAAAGAGCAGGACGCTACTTATCAGACAGGTTTAGGTCTGTAAGCATCAAGCTCTGTCTGTTGCAAGGGCCTCTGGGATGAATCTTACAGTGGTTTCCAGATGGTGTAAGTCAGACTTCACAGAATTCAAGATCAATGGACTCCCATCTTGGGCTGAAATGATTGCTCGAGTAACTCGAGTAAATTGATTACTAAAAATCATTCATTATAATTCTTTGCCTCAAAGCTTTGTTTAATCTATACTGCAGTTGAATGTGTGTAGTACTGGCTCGTACTCCTCAGTGGCCATTGTGTTTCATGCGGAGGACGAATGACCGTGTTTAGAGGTCAGAGTTCCCCCAAAAGTTCACAGTGGTTTTTTTCAACACTATAAGTATAGTTTTTGGTGCTGCCTTCAGGTGCTGTCGAAAAACTAAAACACTTCACAGAGTACAACCAAGCTAAAGTCTCCCGCTGTACACAGTTTTTCCACTTACTAAACTAGAGTTGGCTGTAGGCTGTGTTTGTAGAAAGTGAAACTATGCTGAGAAACAGTTATTTGATCATTTCTGCTACAGAAAAAGGCCACCATGGTACATTTGATAGTCAGATCAACCAGATACTCTATTGGTACAGACTTTAAAACAGTTATAGTTGTTACTTTTTGTCACAATGTTATCTATAAATAACATGAAAACACTGTGACAATGTGAACAGGTGTGCTTGAAGGGATGAACATAAAGGGAAATATATTATATCAGTATAAAGCTGTCAGGCCTGAACGTCATCTGGGAGAAAAGCAAAACTGTACAATTCAGTTTCTTGTTAATATAGTGGGACAATTAGCAACTAATCAGTGAGATATATCCCTCAAGAAAACAGAGCTTAAAGTACAGGACTAAATCCACTGAAAAAATACATCTCCAAATGACTGAATGATTGCAAGAGAGAATATTATAACTCAAAGAACATTGCTTTCCCAAATGGTTATAGATCAGCAGTTATTGTCAGTTTAAATCTGCATGAAATTTACTGTTGATTAAAACCTGCTTTATTATGTTAAGGACCTTTACATTATTCTTATTTTAGATTTTTACATTGGCAAGGCTGGTTGATGGTGCTTGTTTGACTTAATGAGAAAATGCATCATTGTTTATGCTGAAGAAGGTTCCCTCTTCCATATTACAAGTCAACTATAACCATTACTATACAAAGACATTTATTACTAAACATGAATTTATTGCTGATCAGGAAACGTGAAAAAGGACCAGTACAGTGGATGGTCCTGGAGGTGTCATCAAGAGGATTTTTGAAGTTCATCATCAAGCAGCCAGCAGTGTATCAGCAGATAAGAGATGTCTGACAGTCTCTGGAATCTCCAATGCAAAACATGCAAAAAGTGAAGCCTACTGTGGGAAGGTTAAGATTGTACACATGAGGATAATGAACTCTCGAAAGCTGCATTACCAATCCTTTTGATATTTGATAGTGTATAAACGTTCCCATCGTCAAAAGCTGCATAACAACAGTTAGAAATTAAAAAACAACAAAAAAGAGGTCTGCTCTCAGTCTTCATCACTTTTCCTCTGGTCTTTTTTTCCCTCTGCTCTCAGATCTCAGACGCAAAATGTTCTTAGAAACCTTTGATATAAGTGTCCCATGGCAAATAAGCAGGTTATGCAAATACGGCTGAATGGCTGTTGAAAAATTTGGCACCATGCAGCTACAGGGACATGTGACCTCTCTGCTTGCTCTCAGGGTAGCTTAAAGGCCCCACACAGTGGTGCTTTCCTTGAGCCTCTCACCCCATGTAAATGTATATTGAATACTGAATGCATAAGATATCTGTGGGCTGTCATGGCAGGCATTATGTCAAAGTGTTGTTTTAGTTTTTCAAGCCATGCATGAGCACATAGACTTCAATCTACATAGGTCTGTATGATTGGCTCAAAAATCCATATTTACAATAAGGCGATTTCTCCCCTTTGAAAACATGAGTACTGTTTTTTGAGGCAAATATTGATATTTTATTTATAACATGAGGAATAATAAGCCAGAACACATGGCTGTTATAACTTTTTAGGATGTTTTTAAACCCAGTATAAGGGTTAAGCTCATTCTATGGCTCCTGCTGAGCAAAGAGTATTAATAGGGGTTGTAATTTTGACAGGATTTAGTTTGGTATTTGGTTCCCTGCTACATTTGTGTAATTGCCATAGGCTACAGTTGTACTCGAGGGAGAGTGAGCAGTTCTGCTTTGGTTGCTCAGTTGAAGCAGAGCAGGCTGCACTGCCTCAGGTAAAGAAGCATGGTGGTGCATTTGCATTTCTTCAATATCCTTATTGGAATAACTATGCAGAGATTTGTGAAAGGCGAGTAATGACTATTTTGAAGCATCCTGACAGATGTAACCTTACTTAAACCATAATCTTTTTCTGGAGACGATCTACAAATAAAGTTCAGCATTTTAACATTTTGAACAAGCTATACCAAGGGGTTTTGTCCCAATAATGTGACCTATTTTTCTTATCAGCACACTGTACTAATAGACTTCTGACATGATGGATTAAGGGATGAAAAGCCTGTCAGATGACTAAAGATCAAATCTTCCTCCACATATATGAAATATGAATTAGTGCAGATAACAAGTGTGTATTGCCTTTGCTACAGCGTTATTCTGATGGGAGGCGTTTTTAAAGACTTCTGATTGAGTAAGTATGCTTAGTTTGCAGGTCTGAAGTTTGACCCAGTTATAAGTTAAATTCTTCTGGATTTACTGTAGGTTTTATTACATTACAAAATGAACACAGTTTGATATTTATTATTTACTTCTCAGCAGATCAACATTTTAATATTATCTGCACTACTGTGCGATTTATATGGATTTGTTTCACAGCAGTTTTCGTCACATGAAACTTCTATTTCTTAATTGTTCTTTTACTTTAACGGTCTTTAAAGTTTACTTTCATTATTTTACATCTTGTAACTGATCATTTTTGAGACACTTTATTGCTGTTAACACCTTCCCTGGGTATAATGTGAAAGGAGATTGCAATGGAGTCTGTCCTTTTCCAAAGAGTGTACTTGTCTGGAACAATTGAAGAATAGCTTCATCTTCACTCTTTGCCTGAATCTGATATGTTTAACACATTGTCATCATTAAAATGTCCGACCCGTTGTAATGAAAAATTGTTTATGAGGTATACATGAAAAAGTAAACCGTTAACATTCCCATACAAGGACTGTAAACAATTAGAAGTTAATTTTAAAGTAGTCTACTTGGTGTATGGTTATGTTAAGAATTACATGAGCCAGAAGTTTCCCATGAACACAAACACACGCACCTTGCTTGGATTATGTAATTTTTACATTCTTTTAACCAAAATAATGCAAATTACACAAAACTTTAGATAAGAGTCTCTACACTTGACTACAGTCCCTCATATTCACTGAATAAGCAGTCTGAACCAATGAGTGCAGCAATGTGCCCTACAACTGAAAAAAGTAATATAATTGTTAGAAGTTTTTGGGCCCCAAGTTTAAAATTCAGTGTTCATTTTGCATTCATTGCATACGTACATATACAAATCAAACAAAAAATCTCTTTCAAAAAGATACAAAAAAGCTTAATCATGCATGTTTTTTTCCGACAGGCTAGACAACTGTAATGGTATCTACACAAGATGTAAGAAATCTAACAGATAACTGCCAGAGTCTTAACACGAAGGAAGTGGTCAACATTGGTGCTTTAACATTTGCCATAGTTCGGTGTGTTCTTTAAATCTTATTACTTGACTACAAAGTACTAAATGGTCTTGGGCCTTAAAAACATCCACACTATGAAGCATCTAGACCCTGCGGGTCAACTAGGACTGCTTCACTCAGTATTTCCTGAAGCAAAGTGAAGCAGCTTTTAGTTTCTTTGCCTCTCACCTGTGGAGAGTCTTTTGAGGTCTGCAAACACTGCAAAGCTTATTCAAATCAGAGCTAAAAACTAAAGTTGTTACTATTTAACTATCAACTATGTTTTTGTTGTCATAAATGCAATTTTAATGTCCTCTTAATGTCTTATTTCAATTTTTTTTTAATTGTTCTGTGCCCCCATAAAGCACAGGCTTGTTTTTACAATCTGTTTAAATGTAATTTTAATGTCTTTTTAATGTCTTCTTTGTCATGCATTTCTATGCATCTATAAAGCACCTCATATTGCCTTGTGTCTTAACGGTGCTTTATAAATAAACTTGCTTTGCTGGGGCATAGCAGTGCTATTAGTTAATGTTAATACTAGCGTGGCCACAGAGACGAGGCTAACCTGCTGATATTTAGTAGTTCAGGAGTAAAGCTTAGAAAAATTTGATGTAAATTGAAATTTCTCGTACAGAAACTGAGACAGTGGAAATAGGATCATCTTTAACACAATTTGTAGACCCGGTATTTCTAGTGACATAAAGTGAAAAATCTCCTGTAATCTCTCATGATATCTTGTTCAAACTTCTATTATATTCATCATATCTGAAGGACACCTGTGACTTCATGAACTGCTTATTTGGATACATATTAAATTGGTTCCTACCAGATTACATTTTGTCACTGTGGATATGGTCTAATGGCACTAATATTCCTCACTGAGAAAGTCTTGAACATTGTTTAAACCTTAGTGCCGGCCAAGATCCACCATCTGAGTTTCTGCTGTAATGTTCAAACCACAGAATAGCAGTACTTGTCCCTGATATACGTTTTGGAAACTAAATTATTTATATTCAGGATGAACAGATTCTGGTCCTTCATACAGAACCTCTGTACCAGCTTACTCTTGTTCTCATTCCAAGTCTTTTTGTACCTGTATATACACTTTCTGAGTACTTTTAAGGGAAACTTGAACACTATGTTTATGCAATTGTTCAATGCATGTGGTAGTAGTACAATGCATACCATCATGTACATAGTCAGTAGCTTCAGGTAATGTTCACATCATCATCAAAATGGGATAAAATTATTATTCTCAGAATAAGTGAGTAACCGACAGAGAAAAAAGTGGGATTCATTCTCTGGACATATACAAACTTCCAAGGCGAAAGACACAGTCTGTCATTGCCATTCATTGAACCATGCAGTCATGATGGCTAAAAGTCACAATGTTGTAACATGTCTGCTTTAAATCATGTTAACATTTTATTGGGACGCCTCAGTGGAGATCTGAGATCTTTCTTTCAAGTGACTTGAGATACTTTGATACTTGTACTTCTCATGTGCTTGCACATTTTTCTAAAAACAATCCATCA
Source organism: Paralichthys olivaceus (assembly GCF_024713975.1). Classification (NCBI taxonomy): domain Eukaryota; kingdom Metazoa; phylum Chordata; class Actinopteri; order Pleuronectiformes; family Paralichthyidae; genus Paralichthys; species Paralichthys olivaceus. The sequence continues at coordinate 11,121,817 of NC_091093.1, forward strand.
ATGAATTTTATGGTTTCTCTGCGTCAGAGCCTATGACTACTATAAAAGCAATTTCACCTCTTATGTCTCAAACCCTCTATAGGCGTAATTAGCCAGAGACCACTATCACCACCCAATTATTATATCAATCTAATTTCTGCGAGCAACTAAGGAGTTAATTAGGAAATTGTCTGTATTGGTAAATGATGATGCTGTCCAGTTGGGTTTTTACTCCATCCCCAGACAGTCTGGACCACCATCTCGTCTTTCACGCCCCAATTGAAATCCCTCTCTAATTCTACTGCTCCCTTCCCTGTGCTGCTCCTGTAAGCTCCACTACCTCAGTACACTAGTGATGCATTGAAAATCTTTCCAATTTCAGCAGGGTTTTTGTTGTTGAATCTCATGGGGCCAAGAAGTCTCTATCTTATTCTGTGCAAAATCAAATAGACAGGCCAAAGTAATCCAAAGTAATTAGCATGGATTGCATGCAAATTTGCCTGAGATGCCTATTTCCAGCACATTATGTATATATATATGTGGCCCTTCCTGCACATCACAGTGACATGTGATGAAAAAATCAATACATGTCCACATTAATTGGATTTGCCCAGAACTTACACATATGAATAAAAAAGCTAGCTCAACTCTCAGCTGATAAAGCCACCTATGTTTCTCCCTTGGTATTGACTGGCATGATTTGAATGGAAAGTCCATGGCCGGATAAATCAGTCTTCAAGATAAACATAGTTTTGGCTATACATCCTTGACTGTCTGTGACCAGTGGAAGAAAAGCCTATGAACGTAAAATGATGAAAGGGTTTGGAGATGAGACACAAATAGTTTTGTTTCATCTGTGTCTTGTTTGGCTCCGAGTGAAACCCTACAGAAGCTGAAATTTAATGCGATTCTTTGTCGAATTCCTGAAGCACAGTGTGTTTGTGTTACCATTCCTTTTGGACCAGGATTCGTAATAAATTTTCTAAATCATATGCTTATAACAATGTGTTTGTCTGTAATAAAACAAGATTAGGATTTGTCTGTGTATTCAGTATTTTCAAATAAAAACGTACCTTGTATTCATCTGAAATGCAATATGGTTGATTTTCCTTCACCAGAGTACATTAGTAAGCAGATTAGAATGTCAACAGACCTGCTCAGGTCCATCAAAGTGCTATACATTTTACATTTTTAATAGACAGGGAATCAAAGAACCCACCCTTCGAACTCAGGGCCAGTTACACAATGTCTTTTATTACCCCCACCTCACTATCTGTGTGCCTTTCATCCCATCCTCCTGGAGAGGGACAGTGGATTCTCTTTCTTCTGCTCCTCGGCCGCTCTATTTGATCTCTGTAATTCAGCTAATGAGGCCGGGCCTCTGGCAGACAGCTGGCACACACACTGAAGGCAGCAGCGCTGAGATGTGCCCCTAGATCTCAGTTAGCTGCAGAGGGCCACCCCATCTGACTCAGCAGCCAACTCTGAAACATTCAAGGCCCCATTGAACAAGGGGGGGGGGGATCACACTTAATTACCTGCTGCTGGAAAATCAGCACGATTTAGAAATAATAGAATCTAGGTCAGCTTGATCTCAGCATTTAAAACTAGAGAGAAAGTTCAATGCATTGAGGTGAAGTCATTTTACTCATTTTAATTTTACATGTTAAGAGTATTCAGTGATTAATCTTGTTTTGCCAGGACTGGGCCATTTGCCTCGCAAGATGAAGTAGTGCTAAAATGTTCCCCTCTAAAGATTGATTTTCATTACACTGAAATCAAGGCACAATCGTACCATTGGTCACACCCCTGTTATCAAATTGTTGGTGTCCCCATCAATTCAACTTTGGCACATGTCAGCAGCAACCTACATTCTCTGATAAAACACAAGTTACTTGTAGTGTGGAATATGAAATGAGCCAGACAGATTCGTCTCTGGAGTGCAGGAGAGGGCTGGGAAACATCTGAGTCAGCAGTCTTTGAGGCAACTGCAAACCTCTCAAAAATGCAAATCTTTGATTTCTTCCAGATTAGTGGGAATCACACTGAGCTGTAGATGCAGAAATACAAGTAGCTGGCAGCCAGTCTCCTAAGCATCTGATTAGATGAAACCTGATGCAGTGTCCATCTATTGTTGGTCTTGAGAAATGAACAGTCCCGAGACTGAATACTTTTATAGTGCCAATATTTTGATGTTAATTATATCAAATTCTAAAATATCCTCTCTCCCTCTCTTTTTTGATTATAACCGTGGTGGGTAAAGAGTGGCCTCCTGACCTTATATGGCCTTTAATAAGGCTTTAGAAATTCATATACAAACTATGAATATACATTCCTCAAGCTGCACACACACGCACACATTTATCAGTCTCCTACATATGAAAGTTTTTACATCAAGATCCATTATTTATTCCCTGGGTAATCAGTGTAAAATAAGTGATGAAGATTTCCCAGATCTGTCATTTGATTCCCATCTGCACCTAAATGTTATGTTGATGGGTGGTTGATGGCTACAGGTGAACCATACTGCATTCTTTTCGTGGTCTGCCCAATAGTTTTTGTGCAGTGTTGCTTACAAACCAACCAACAAACCTGTAAATAAATGGAAAGGGGTGAAAACATCTAAGTAAAATATAAATTACAAATACAAAAACCTCATGGCGGAAATTGATTGTTCATGCGAAAAAAGAAAATAACATAAAATAGCAGACCTTGTCCCTCAGCGTGGTCCCCCTGGCCATATTCCAGTCAGATCATATTATGGATGTACACAACACATAAATAGCTGTTACATGTCATCGCTGACAGGAAATTACATTTAAGGCGGAAACATGCACCTAGACTGAATGTTTTTCTGGAAGATCTGTTATAACATACTAATGGACATTGCAGGAAATTTCCACATTTTCTCTCTAGCCCACAACAAATATCACAAAAGTAACCTTTATTGGGCACCCTATTACTGCTGCGTTGGATACAAAGGAGGCATTACTGTCTCTCCGAGCCATGCATGGCACTACCACAGGTGAGGATTAGTTTGAGCTAAAATTAGCTGCAAGTAGCATCATCATCATCACTATCATCTGACTTCAGATGCTTTGCCAAAGAAGAGCAGTTCCAATTATTGCATTGGAAAAGTTAGTGTTTATATGTGTTCAATAATTTAATCAATGTAGCAAAGAGTGTCATAAATATTTAAATGGTCCTTGATAGGAAAAAAGGTCCCCCACCCCTTGGAGTACAAGCTGATAGTGTCATATGGAAGCATACATGCAATCCCCACTGTGATTAGACAGGGGGGATCTATGCTTTGAACTGTATTCAAAGAAATCTTGTTGACCCAATTTGCATAGTTTGAATTGGCACTCTCCTAATAGTCGAGTTGCTCACAGCGATGAAAACAAATGGCTCATCCATGACTAGGTAAAGGATAACATGCTCATTTTTGGTGCTATTAATGCCGTGACTGTTTGCTGTAGTAGCCACCTGACCTGAGGTTTGTTCACTCAGAGTAAAAACTTCCAGCCTCTTTGGAGCTGGGCTATAGAGTCATATCTGCTCTGTGCCTTGCTTGAATGCCATGTCCTGGAGCCAGGAGCAGATGGCATGAAAGAATCCCTGAACTGTAGAGAAAAACCCAAGGCATCCACCTGGAGGCTCACAGGGTGGCATCATGGTGGAACAAACTCAATGTTCACCCCACCAGCATTCAGCTCTGCTCCAACTCAGGGCTTTTTGACATCACAAATCATAGCACTCTCTGCTGTGAATATTTAAACGACAGCAAACAGAGAATATAACTGACACGAGTACTATTAAAGAACTAAAGATTTCAATTTATCAATAAAGCAATCACAGGTGAAGCAAAGACATACAACCAGTCCTCAGCATGGTCACAATGTTTTCACATAAATTCACAGTACACAAAGTTGGCAAAAATAAAAAAGTTTTAATTGATGGAGTAATTTATTTGTCTAATCAGACATGACACAGTGGTCCATATTTACATATTCATTCAGCTGAGAAAACATTATGGCAGAGCCCTCAGCACAAGTGTCATCAAAAGTGGATATTTGAAATTCCAATTCACTGCATGAGAGACACCACCAAAGGGAGTCAAATGGGAGAAAGGAGCAGTGAATAGATAATCTAGCAAAGCATTCACTCAGTGACTTGCTGCAAGTCTTAAGTGACATATCAGTCTTGGTAGGTGGAAACTTCTCCCAGGTGTGTGATTGTGGAAATGTTAATTGTGGTACAGATCAGACAGACAACGTGAAATGTTTGATGAGGAACCGTTAAAGCGGCTTTCATGTTTATTTGTGGAATCATGGTATGTTTTCCATTTATTATTGTTTGCTTCCAATTCAAAATTGATGTTCAGTATGCGTATCAGAAGCATATTCCAGTTCTGTATAAAATGTTGCGGTCTTAAAGTAGCTGGATACAGTATGTGGCGATCATCAGGCCTATTTGCAGCATAACTGAGATAAACGTATGTGTATGTGTAATGTGTTGCACTTCTGATATATTGCAGATCCCTTGTCACAGCATTTTACTGTTTTGCATGACATTTAAGTTGATTATTACAGATCACTGTATAATCTTAAAGCCAAAACTACAAAGTAAGATACTTTTGTAGCAATGTAAATCATAAAGTAATGACTTTGTTGTGTGGTTGCCTTTATGAAACAAAATGCTATAATTTTGAGTTCTAGAGTAAATCCAATCAAACTTACAAAACGGTTAAAGAACCATTTATAACAGCACTAGTGGCTTTTACCACAAACAAGTCCAAAAAGGGAGACATTTGAACTTCTGGGAAAGAGGTGCCTCCAACTACCCCGCTGATACCACTGAACCTTCTGCCATATCTAAGGCTCCCTACTGGCAAATGACACAGCCAATCCCAGTGGTATCGAAAGGCCTGGCCACAATCCCAGAGGGAGGGAGCAAAGTGAACTTTATAAGTTTCATAAAGGAAGGGATCGTGTGTGGTATCATGGATTATATTAGATTGTACAAGTCTACCTCATACATTGGTAACCATATCAAGGTAATAAGGAAAGTTTGCTCCCAGTAGTAGATAAGATTTAAGTCAATGCAATTAAAGTAGGCAGCACATTTTTTGCTCTCGTTGTCATTTAAATTGAGTTTAAGTTAAAGGTCCCTATTTGTTCCAGATCGGCAAGTATTCAGTGCATTGCTTTGCAATTTTCGATAGATTTCCGTGGTCCCCAGTGGATTTATTCAAATGTCTCTTGTGATTCCTTGACTTTTCCTCTCATGTGAGCAGCAGGTCAAACTTTTCAATTATCCTATTAAATATCTCAACCTCTACATGATGGATTGGCACAACTTTTGGTACAGACATTCATGGTTCCGAGTTAATGAATGTTTGTTATTTTATCTCAACTACTACCTTGTTTCTTTGTTTTAGCGCCACATACCTAAAATAATGGTATATCTTTTTAACCTCAGCATGTAGGCATTGTTGTTTTAGCTCAAAGCACCACTGTGCTTAACCACAGAGCCACTATCACAGTTTTGGATCATGTTCTGCACTTTCTCTTTTTGCATTTTATTTTATACAATCGGACCCGTCCTTGTACCCTTCCATCATTGTGAAAAATGTCACAGATGAGTTCAGTATGTCTGTACATTTATCAAGCTCAGTGGTGACAGTTTTATAATTTAAATTCTGAAAATTAATTAAATCGAACTGATGGAGTTTGGGGTGGAGGGAGGGGCAGTGGTTGTGGGTAGGAAGGCGTGAAGAGCCAACCATATATGGCCCCTGCAATAATGACTTGGAGCAGGCCATCAGTAGGTGCGGTGGGAAAGTGCTGAGCAGGGAAAGTGAAGGTGAGCCCCACAGGACTCGTTTGAAAGGAGCATGGTGCTGAGAGCAGCTCAGAAGCCGCACAAAAATTACAATTACACACAATTACAGCTTGAAAACTGTGGGCAAAGGGGCCCTTTATCAGTGTATATTGGCTCAGCGCTCCACTGTGCCTCTAATTACTACTCCCCTACTTGTTCATATTGCTTTCTGCGCCAGTTGCCAAATTCTGTCGAGGCGTGCACACTGCATACCTTCAGTATACTTTGCTCCTTTGAAAACTGAACAGCTTTGAAACTGAAAAACGTTGGTTTTGTTTGCCCACCATTGAATCTCATGGAAGACATATTGTACATGTGGTCAGTATGAATGTGTGTGGGTGAGTGGTTGTGCAAGTCAGCTCCATTCATCTCATCAAATGACAGAAAACTTCAGGGCTCCATTCTGAACATTTGTCACATTACATATTGTTGCTAAAGGGACATGTCAGCAACTCATGTTAGTTTGTCATGTCGTTCCTGATGTTGCTTTTGCAAGTTTGCCAAGTTTGAAGCTGAATTAGATGAGTGATTCTTAAGAAATGTGCTCTACATACAGACAAAGTGATAGATTTCTTAAATTCTTAGATAAATGCCATAAAAAGTAATAATATAGAACTCAAACTTCTTTGTTAAGATTAGACAAAGAAATTATTTGACATGAAAATGAACACACAAATCTAGTCCTCTATCAGCCTACACCTAAAAGGGATGAATGATTAAAACCTTATGTGTCAGTGTTACAAAATTGACACTTATTACTAAGCTTCTGCAGAGATTTCACTTTCTGGATAAAACACTTATTTTAATTTTTATAGCTCCTCCTCACTCCACTTATTGGCTCTGTGTATGTTTTCAGCCTGACACATTTTCTAGCTACAGCATGTCTTGTACTGTATGCTGGTTTAGTTTCATTTTAATAAACCAAATTCTGAATGAGATTAGGCTTATACTACAGCACAACATAATGCCATCACAGCTTTTTACACAAGTGACTGCTGTGTGATACCACATTGTATAGTTTAAAATATTTATTCATGCCCATTTCATGCAGTCACTTGCAAAAAAGGCTGTGTTGGTGTTGATACACTTTCTCTATCCACTCTATTGATATCTGACTTATTACTTTTCTTATTTATCAGATTTTATTTTCTGTTGGTCTCGCTTTGTCATTGTTTTCCCTGTGTCTAATGTTACTCTGACCCATTTGCTCCCTTCACAGCAAAATCTAATATTTGCAGACACGCTGTCTGACTCAGCCTTTGTAAATATGTTTTCAAAATCCCATTGATGTGTTTTTTCCTCTCTGTGCAAATGGAGAGCTTGTAATTAGATTGATTATTTTAATGCATTTACATGTAATTTAAACCTCCTGCAAAAGAAACTAAAATTTAGAAGTCGTGAGCTCTAGTAAAGAGTTTCCTATTTCTGTGCGATGGATACAGACCTCAGAGACAATAGTTCTATACAGACTTAACATTATGCATGCAGCAGCATTGAATGAATAATGTGCATGCCTTTGGTCTCAGTTTCTCCACTGATCAGAGGTGTTAGTGACAATAATCCATCAATTGCTTGATGAAAGAAAATATAAATCTTGGATCCTTTTGAATATCATGTCTTGGTTTCAGTCTTTAAACATTTCTGCCTTTTGGAAGAATCTTTATCAGATAGATCGTCTGGTCCTCTCATTTAATAACCCTCCATCAGATCCTAAAAGCATGACAGCATGATTTTGCCACACCCATTAGCATCAAACCAATGAATTTCTGTCCACTGAAGCCAAATACCATTTACCTTACATCCTCACGTATACATTGTAGATTATCTACTGCTCTCATTGGAGGGGCATTCTGCAATGACATCTGCAATTCAAAAGATTTTAAATTGATTAGAAATATCAAAAGAATGAATTATTCAGACAAATTTTGATAGGTAATGTTGCGGCCATTGCTTTTCTCAAGTGAAATTTACTAGAAGTCTTTTTTTAGTAAGTGACGCCAAATATATTCACCTATACCCACAGAATGAATGCTTCCCTCTGTTTACTGATATTGTGGCAACTATTGTTGAAGGTGAACAACATATACTTAAAAAGTGCAAAAATAAAAAGACTGAAAACTCAGTAACTCACTCAAGGAAGATACAATTTGTCAGTAACAAGGGAAACACGTTACTCTGCCTTCCTCCCAAAGAAATGCAGATTGGGGTCAGGTTTATTTGGTTTGTCCCAGGATGTTGGCCCTCATACACTGGTGACCTGTCCAGGATGCACCCTGCCTCTCACCCAATGTCAGCTGGGAATGGCTAAAGCCAACTCGCCACGACCCTCGAAGGATAAATGGTATTGAAAATGAATGGATGGATGGACAATGTGGACACATATCAGTCAAAGAGGATGTTTGTTGAGTTGGGCCTCACACAGGAACCATTCATATGAGCAGATTTGTTCTTAAAAGTTACTAGATAGATACCAGTGACCAGATTATTTATTTGATGGAAAATTAAACATAAATTTTAATGTAATTCATAACATCATAATTATTTTTAGATTTGGTCCGTAGATCAGACAGGGTGCATACCGTCTCCTTATCACTTTCAGTCTGCTCAAGCAGGGGCAGTGGGGAAATCTAATATTCTGCTTCATGGTTATGGAACAGACTAAGTCACTGCTCATGGTTAAGCAGTCTTTAATTGCATCAGGGGAAACCATGCAATGTACATTTTGCTCCCTAACTCCAACTCATCAAGCGTTATGTATATATTAGTGTAGGCAGGTGGGAGAGTCAGTGCAGCTACATCTGTCAGCATCGAGATATGAGAAACTGGAGCAGGGGATTCCCACAAGTACATTTAGATAGGGCTCCACGCTTTATTGCACAAGAAACCTTAATTTGTTTTGGTCTATGGTATATGTTTTAAAGGTTCAGTGTGTAGAATTTAGTGATATCTACAGGTGAAGTTGCATGTTGCAGCTGAATACTCCTCATTGCACCCTCCCCTCCTAAACATGAAAAAGGTTTTAGTTTGTCCAGTTTGGACGACAGTAAAAAACATCCTCTCGGTGGAGGCCGCCCCACACACAGGGCCGTAGCCAGGGTTTAGAAATTAGGGAGGTCAGGATTTTTTTCTTTCAATGGAGCTTATGCTTTTAAGGACGAGCAAAGTTTATACCAAGATGACACTTACAAACACACAAACTTAATATCTATAATTAAATAAATACAGAGGGTCTTGTTGGAAAAAAATATTCTATTCAAGCTGCAGTTTGTTTACTCTCACTGTGGCAGTATGGGAGGGCAGGGAGGAAATTAACTGGTTATAGGCTCAGAAACGTTGCCACGGTAAAACAAAAACAAAACAACTATAGGCCGTATTGATTTCCTGCATACATGTCTTTCCCTCCACTTAATGGCTCACTGAAATGACATAAATAAGAGAGATACAGACACACATTAATTATGATCAGTTAATTATAATCATAATCATAATTATTATGAAAATATAGCAAGAGTAATACAATAACAGATTAAAAAAAATAGAAGAAAAAAAAACACTTACAAAAGCCTAGGTCTTGATCATGTAGATTTGATGCCTACATGGAATGGTCTACCAGTGCCCATTCTTAACCCCATTGGTTAGTGTTTGGGCAATTCCAAGCTATTTAAATCCGATTTGCCAAATTAAGATTGTCTATGTCAATTGAATGTACCCCAACACTGTTCTCCTAAGATGAAGACAAAATAGACTAATTACTCGCTGTCTATTTTGGGTCCTGATCCTATTATATGGGGAAAGTTACTCCAATCAACCCATGTCAACAGGGTATGGCATGTAAAATGGAGTGATAGCCTTCTTACACAATTCTCTCACTGGACCACCACTAAAGAACCCTAAACAATAACTTTTCTTCTCCCTTCCTTGACAGATGACGTCAAACACTCCTCCAGCATCTTTTCATTTGTCCTCACAATTGTTCTCTGTTTGATCCACCCCTGAAACACCTTAAACTTAGATTAATCTTTCCATAATGCTTTATCCAATCCTCCATCCGATGTCTGTGTTCCTTACCCATCTTAATCTTTTTCTTTTATTGGCCAATCTAAGAGATGACTTTTTCTCTGCCTAAAAGGCCAGAATCATTGAGTCGCTTATTCACTGTTGACGTTGAGACCGGTGTTTTGAGGGTACTATTTAATGAAGCTGCCAGCTGAGGACCAGTGAGATATCTGTTTCTAGACACTCTGATCTACTTGTCCTCTTTTTCAGTTGTGCTCCAGGCCCTCCCACCTCTCTTTTTTCCTTTGGATGGAGTCAGTATATGCTGGTCTGTGAAGGGATTGGTACGCACAACTGTATGCAATTATTATTTGTCTTGCATAGTCACCTTCATTTTTTCAAAACAACCATAAAAAGTGTCTCAGGCCATTTTGAGAAATTGTTCCAGATACTCGAACATATTAACATATTATTTCTTTAATCAGCACAGTAATTCTCAGTTATGCAAATGTAACTGCACAATGATTTTGTAAAATGGGTCTCTGTGCTACTACAGAAATAAAATCTTGATGATTTATGGTTAATGATCTGGTTTATCATTCATTGTCATCTAAAACAATTCTAATCATTTAATGTTTTACTTGAAAAAAAAGATCTTGTTCCAAACCCACAGTACCAGATCTGTTTTCAATTGGGCAGTCGGGCACAGTGAGTCCCTGATTACACTCAGCATAAAAAGGATCTTTAACAAAAAATTTGGATTTTGCTGCAGGATGCCTATGTAGCCTACATCTTAACAAACAAGATTCTGTAAGGCATTCATTATTAATTTAATGTTTTTTGCGCAAACTTAATTTTGGAGTGTCACCACACAGCAATCTTTGTCACTAATAATTGTTAGTGTTGGTCTGAAGAGGGTCCCTACCTCTGTGAAACATTGTGCCACCAGCTGCTTCTTTTAACCTCACAGCAAACAACTTAAGAGAGCCCATACCTGCTTGCCCACCTGTGAACACTACTGATGGTGTTAGTTGAAGCACATAACACAGCGAAAGAAACAAACCTTTGCTCTCGGTGTTGTTTGATAGGAAATTCTCACCTGTACAGATGAGAATGTAATTCATCTTCTCCTACTGCCTTTCCACAGGAGGTATGGACAGACATAGACGGGAAGCCATCCAACAGAGCCAAAAGCCACTGCTAGGCCATTAACTCTGTTTCAAGGGCAAGAGAATAGAACATTTGACACTGGGTGGTCTGCAACAATGTCAAAGTCAGACATTGGCAGTCTGATGAAGTGTGCCTGTTCTGTTTCAGGAGGAATGGAAATTGGTCTAAATGGGAGAGGGGCCTGACCCATCTGCAAAAATAATTAAACGTAAGTTCACTGATCGGGTTTCCAGGCTAAGGAAATTGGGGAAAGGAATATGATGCAGACCCTTACTGCTGAGTCAATATGTCCTATTACTGATATTTAGTTCAACAGTAGCAGTATTCCATTTTATAGTCAGTTGTGATCTCAGACTTTTGGACCCAAATGTATCCCAAGTCTTCACAATATACTGTTGTTTTGTTCAACTGCAGCAATAACTTAGGATAACAGGAGGGTGTATTATTCATTCTGAGTTGGCAAAAAGTTGAGTCACACAAATTCTGTGTAACTTATTTTGGCAAAACAGTTAAAAAAAATTGTAAGCATACTCAGAAAAATGCCACTGAATGCTGTATATTAAATCACTGTACTGTGCACCGTGGTTCTGGTGTTAAATAAGGCCTATAAAATGAAAATGTTACAGTGCAGTGTTTTAACACCCATGGTGGTGCTATTTTTTTAGATTAAGCCTACAGACAAGGATAAATTAAGATGTACAAATTGCATGTCTGAAACTTTACAATAATACCTAGTCAATGGGAAAAGATTTATGCCTCCATGTGTGCTTGCATTTTACTATCCAACATTTACTGGACCCACGCTATCAGAGAAGATGGGCAGATGCAGTTTTATCATCCAATTTGCTAAATTCTTCTTTGACTTTCCTTTAATAATTTTTTATGGAATTGACATATGAAGTACAAGCATGTCAATATCAAAATGCAATTAAGTTTGGTTTGTGTACCCTGCTTCTGTAGCGCTGTAACTGTTGATCACCAGTTGGTGCATTTATGAGGTGCCTATGTGCACAGGCATATTTGTGTGTCAGGAAACATCCATGTATGTCTCACACACTGGTTGCCGATGACCCAGATTGAAAGATGTTCAGATTGAATGTACCCTACCCAAGGGAACTGAATTTTTCATTGTGTCACATGGTCTGCACTCGTGTAGGCAAATGAGAGGACTAATAAGTGCTCTTCACTCCAGCTAGCATGTTTCCTCCTTACTGATAAGTAAAGGCATTATGCTCTACTCGGGTCTTCTCTAAGAGTAATCAGCAGTTTGGAAAAGCACTGTGTTTAGATGGGCCCTGTACTAGCACGGTGACAATCCTATTAAGAAAACAGTGTGTGCTGTTAGTGTGACGCAAATTGGCTACAAGTAGTCTGGCTGTTCTCCAGGCATGACTCAAGGTGACGGCAACAGCACAAAGGCACAAAGTTACTGTCTAGATCAATAGCAGCATATTGAAGGCACAGGTCACGCAGCCATTTGTTTAATGTAGTACTCTGTAATGAAAATAAATAGAGAGAATACTTATACCAGGCAGAGTGAAGCTAGACCAACAGTGCATGATGTTTGTATGGTGCTCAGTCAGGAACAAAAGAGGCACAATCACATCTGTTCCCATCCTTTAGCCGGACATGAGATCTCCCAGCAAACATAATCACTTCTCAGATATGAGAGAAGGACTCAGTGGGCAATAGCACACACACACACACACACACACACACACACACAAACACTCAGAGTCACACACAGACTATATATAATGGAAACAGCTACACTTATATGTGCGTTAAGAGGCAAGAATGAGTGGATAAACATACTGTCCATGAAATTACATGGAGGTTTTTGCAGCTTTGATGATTTCCTGTGTTGTTTGACAAGTCTTGGAGCCTGCAGGGAGAAAAACCCCAGACACCACAATAGAGGGAGGAAGAGTGCAGGGCGAAGAATGGTATTGCAGGCCAATGCTTGCGTCATGAAAAGAATTATAGTTCATATCTCTGGAGCTATAGGCTTGTGTTCCCTTTTGTATTCAGTTTGTGTTTCACTTTCTTTTATCTTTTAATGCAGCCATTTGTCTCATTGTCTAACTCGGTGGCAGAAAAAAAAATAAGGCAGCATCCCATTTCCTCGCAAGGGTGAATAAATCATAGATTTTGCTCAAAATCCTTCACCGTGGCTTCGGTTAATCAGTTTGAAGTCACACATGTAAAGTCTGTGGTCAAACACACCATCTGTCTGCAAAAAACAAAATGCAAGTCAAACAAAAGTACTCATCAGTAACTTCAAGACAAAGGACTTTTCAACACAGCACCTGATTGATATTTGGGCAACTTGCTGTTAACTGGACCGACAATATGGGAGGGGAGGCACAGTAGAAAGCAGGAGAGTAGCAATTAAACTGTAGAATGCATGTTTTGCAACTTCTTTTTTAGGTCAGGTCAGAAGTGCAATGGAAAGAACATTTTCAAATACACACACAGTGATCACACTTTTCCCAGGAAAAATTGATCACTATAAGCAGTTGATAGCTATAAAATAATTTGGTTGCTTCTGTATTATCCCAGAACTTGAAATGAAACTGAAACTGAAAATAACACTAAAATATGAACACTAATCACTATTGATCTATACTTTTCTTGATGAGTTTTCTTCATAGCTGCACACATTTGTTTTCTGTTTTCTTGACAGTTATTGCAATTTTGTTTTTTTGTCTTTCTTTTTGCCAAACTGCATCAGTCTTTGGTTCATTTAGGACCTCACAAAACTGTGTTGTATCTCCCAAAATAAAATGTGACACTTCAGAGAGAGTTTCAAAATGTTATATGGACACCAACTTGTTTTTGAACATTAGCCAATTCATTAAAACCAGCCATTATGTGGCAATGGTGTATAGGTAAAACATTAGCATGCTTCAATGAATTATTTTGCTTTCAGTAATAAAGCTCCTTGTTTGCACAGATCCCATTATACAGATATATATATATATATATATATATCAGATTGGAAGACATGCAAAGAAAAGCCATCTGCATTTGACACTCACTCCACTCAGTTGTATAATTTTTCTATGCATGTTGGACTAATGTTTATTAAGAATGTGTAACACTCATGAGTAACACACGTGTTGACAACACATCACTGTCAGCACAAGTCACTGTTCAAAATCAGCAGTTCCACTCTTCAAGTGTCACCCATCATACCTTATCGATACAATGCAGTTGTCTGTAGAATTTGACAAGCCCTCACTCTTGTGCCGCCACTGCTGGTTGGTCTTTATTCTTGCAGACAATCATGGCTGTTACCAAACCCTAATGACTGCTTCACTCCTTTCTTCCCATGCTTCATCTGCTATGACTTTTTAGTGTTTTCTGAGATGGCATATCTTGCCTCATGCATTTGAATAAGTATTTCTGGCTTAAACAGATTCATTTGAAATGGCTTGTAACAATCCTTGTTGCAATAGTCTGTTTGTTTTTTTACCTATAGCAATGTTATCTGCAGTATCTCCTTCATAACTCTACACTTGTATGCATTGAACATCTTTTACTGAACTTTGTTGTACTTTTTAAAACAAATATATTCATGTGTAGTTTCATGAGGGATCATTTGCTGCCTGATTTTTACTTGATGCCATTGATTGATCACTTCAGTTAGATTTCACAGTGACAAACATCTCTAATGATCTAAACAATGTTGCCTATGTACACTATATTACCTATACTGTAGGTTGTAAATTAATAAATATTAAGTGTGTATTGCAATTGCAATGGCCACAGATACTTGTATAAGTAATTTTGCCTGAGGCAGATAATAAAGGAGATAACAACTAAAAATAAAAGGGATAAATTCCTGTATCCTTAAAGTAAACACATACACATAGGGTAGTAGCCCCAGGTTTAAATATCATACTTGAGTTATGTTTAGTTATTTATTCAAGCCTGGAGTTGCTAAAAAGGCTACAGCATAATATGCATTGTTTTGCATGTGACTTTACATATATATGTTTACATGTGCTCGAGCATGCATGTGTAAAAAGACGATCAACATAACTCAGGATGTATGAATAACGTATCTCATTGATAATGAACATTGAAAGTTCTAAAGATAAAGATATTTAAATATGATTCATCAAAAGATAAAATGATGGCTTCAAAATATTAAAGTAATTGTACTCATAAAGTGAGTGTTATATTTTAAAGTTTCAGGGGTCACAGCAATATATCAGACTATGTGTCTGGTTGGGGCCTAAAATATTATTTTTAAAAAGATAATGAATCATTCAAAAGGTCCTAGTTGGTACGATTTAGGTGAAAGGGATCTATTGGCAAAAATGTAATATTTTCACTAGTGTTTCATCTAAATTGTACGAATTGTTGTTTTCTTTACACTAGAATGGGCCCTTTATATCTAAATACATTATATTTACATCGAGTGGGTCCTCTCTATAGAGGCCGCCATGTTTTTTACAGTCTTTCAAACTGGACAAACTAAACACCTTTTAAATTTCTATGACAACTAAAGGTTACCACAGGTCTCTTTCATGTTTAGAGGGGAGCGTGAGATAAGGGGTATTCAACTGCAACATGCAACTTCACCACTAGATGTCACAAGATTTTACACACTGAACCTTTAATGTAAAAGGACTGAGCTCATTAAAATTGCTTGATATGCTATCTACTCTACGGAGCCCCTAAAGGGACATGGGAGAAAAAAAAAAAAAGAAACGTATCTCGTGCGCACAAGAAAGTATGTCGCGAGCACGAGAAAGTATCTCGCGAGCACGGGAAGGTATCCCGTGCGCACATGACAGTATCGCGTGTGCACGAGAAAGTATCTCGCGAGCACGGGAAGGTATCCCGTGCGCACATGAAAGTATCCCGTACGCACGCGAAAGTATCTTGTGCGCACGAGATAGTTTTCTGGTGCGCACGAAAAAGTATCTCGTTAAGCACATGTAGTTGACCGTACGCCTGTGCTCATTAAGATCATTAGCATCAAAGAATGGCTGCAGAAGTGGACTTATTCTCTTTTCTGAAAACGCGAAATATACCTGGCATGCAATACTTTCACGTGCTCACGAGATACTTTTTCGTGCGCACCAGAAAACTATCTTGTGCGCACGTGATACTTTCGCGTGCGCACGGGATACTTTCTCGTGCTCGCGGGATACCTTCACGTGCTCGCGAGATACTTTCTCGTGCGCACGAGATACGTTTCATTTATTTTTTTTTAACCCATGTCCCTTTAGGGGCTCCGTACTACTCTAACAAAAAAATCAAATAACTAATTAAAATCAAACCAGGATATGACTGCAGCCATCCACCAGGAAGCTTTACTTGGGATCAATAATGATGTCCATATTATATACGTACAGTCTATGACAGCAACACTATTTCAGTATTTTTTTGTTAGTTATATTTATTATGTTTTGTGCAATGCCACTCACTACTTCACCTTAACTCACTCTCACCACTGTCATCATCGTCATTTTCAACATTAAAATATTGTACTGACATTGTCCAGGTGATGTGAAACAATTAGAATGAATGTGTTTTAAGACATAAGTTAGTAACTATGTGTAGTTAATATTTCCAGAGGAGTGAATTTGAATGCCTTCCTTGTTCATGCAGTAGTACATGCAATGCATATACAAGGAAGGCATTCTTTCTCACACAAGAAGAGTTGTAATGGTCGTTTTTAAATTTTAAATTAAGCCGCAGCTTCTTTTAGGCATGTTCAGATGAGTGGGCTGTCATTGTTTGAGTAATCGCTTTCGTTAGCTCTTTCGTTATTGACCTGGCGACTGCAAAAACGAGGACACTGGTCTTTTGTTTGTGTAATTTGAAATGAATAGGCAGACGGTATTGGCATTACTCATTCTCATCCATAATATTAAAAACAGACGTTGTCTTGATGTCGTGCTGAATGTATCAAGAGAATGTTTTCAAGCTGCAACGTTAATTTTAGGATAAGGATACAAGCCAGTGGCAGAGAAAGGTGCTCCTCAGACAGACAGCGGGGGCAGTTTTGTTAAAAAGAAAAAGAGAGATTACGGGAGCGTGGGCAGAATTAGGGTGTCAGAGTCAGCGAAAGGAGAAGTCAGTGGAGGACGATGTCTGTGTGAGCTGCTCAGACAAAGACGCTTTTCTGCATCAACTATGATCAGAAAGTCACTTTTTTCCATGCTGTTTCTTGTCCTTGTAGAAAAACTAGAAATTTATTGTTGAATTAAAAATAATTTACAGGGGTAGATGATGTAAAACAGCAGATGCCTCCTATCTAATATCTGATACAGTGCCTAGCCACTAATGGGAATGAAATGCAGAAATTGGGTTGTTTAATTCTGTGATAGGACAAAATGATAATTAGACAACTTCTTCTTTCTTAACCTAATGTGTCAAGTTGTTTCGGTTTATTTAGGCCTTACAATGCTACAGGATTCGTTGAATTTGGAAGCTGTCTCTGGTTATTTAGGTTTAGTTTTTTGGTTCTCTGACTTCTGGGTTTGCATAAGACTAAATGATCAAAAACAATATCATAATTACAATCATTGCAGTGATCTGGGCTCATTACCCCTTTTCCGGATGCAGGAATTCGTCCAATTGAGCGGGTGTTGTTTTGCCTCCCCAGACTTCTGATTTCTTGGTGCCTCATGTACATCATTTGTCTTCGACCAAAATCTATTCTGAATGGAAGGCTTTCATTAAGCCATCCAATAATGAGCCTGTTTGTCAAGTACAAATGCCAGAGTGCTGAGGGCAGTCATTCAAAGGCACATTTTCCTTGCGTTGTCAATAGGCTGCTCTGTTCACCCAACACTCAAAAAAAGAAAAATCCAATCAGGTTCCCTCCAGAATATTATCTAAAATTACGAAATTGGCATGTTATTTGCATCGATGTGTTTTTCCCCCCTAACTTCTTGCTGCTGTTTCTTTCTCGCCTATTTTGCTCATATGGCATACATTTTTAATTGACCCCCTGGGTCTACGCTCATGTAAACTGTCCATCCGCACAGTCAAGGCTTTTTTTTATCTCATCTGATCAATACACCAAGCTCAGCGAGGTCTCTGTCACTGTCTGTCAGCATGTAGTCTTGCAGTAGTGGTAACCGCTCTGCTTTTTTTCTATATGTAATGAAAAGGACATATGTCAGAAAACTAATTCGTCTGTTGGATAGTTCAATTTCTGCAAGAAAAGGATTTCAAAATGTGTCCGGCTAATGGAGGTTTTGTTGAGAGAGCAAACCTCTGTCCACACAAAGACAAACTAAACATGGAAAGAAAAAAAAAAGCTTGAATTTATTTCTTACGATGTAGTATGAGGGCCACTTAAAGGGACAAAAATATCTGAGAGAACTTTTAATATTTTGAGAATAAAGTCATGATTTTAGGTTACGTGTCAAAGGGGGGTTATTGATGATCAGCATGTTACTAATGAAACTGGAATGTGTTCTACTTTAGTTTAGGTCTCAAAAATCACAAAATAATTTAGTCACATCAGCACCACATTAGCATACGTATCATGACTTTGAAATATTGTGCAAGAAAATGTGTATTCTGAAGAAAGGACCAAACAGGCTTGGAGGAAATTGCCTCTTTTTTGGGAGAGGAAATGTTGGATTCTGTGAGGTTGTCATTGGTTACATCTGTGTGATGTTCAAAGAGGTTTCATAGTTTCACAATGAGATTAGTTCAAGATTCTAGCTCCAGGCAAAGTGAAACGCCGCTGAGTATTGGTTTTCCTTGCTGCTTATTTCCAAATAAAAATTAAAGATTTTACTTGCATAATATTGTCACTTTTCTAAATTAAATTATGACTTTATACTTATATTATTACAAGTTTTTTCCAGAAGTATGACCTCATTATTCTTTTTTCTTCAATATGACCCTAATACTACGTCATAATTTCCAATAGAAGTTTGATTGACAAAAAAATCCTCTCTATTTCACCCTTTCCATCTTTCTTTATTACAGATGTTTTTATAACCAAAGTACTGTCATCATCATCATCTGCTGCTATTCTATACAATGACACCCGAGTGGAGAATGATGTATAACGGTGTAGTGGTTTCCCCACCATCACCATATCCACACCCTCTGGCAGGTGAAAGCAGGCTAACATATTACATATAGTATGCGCAACAGTCTCCACTGCATCATGAGCCAATGTAATGTATTATGTCTGTGAAACACAGGGGATAAAGCAGGCTGAGACACGATGTGCATGCTGCTGAAGTTTGCAACAGAGAATGTTCTGAATTATTTAATACCAAACAAGGTCTGGGTGAGTACTGAGGATAACAGTTCATTTAGGTAATGCATGGTGAGAGCACTTTTACATTTTTCTCCAGATGCATTCTTAACACATCCAAAAGAAAAGAATTATAAAGCCACATTGTCTGCCCGTGCTTGATGGCTTCCCACAGGCCGTGAAGGCCTTGAAAACAGGCTAGTTTGAAAATAATGGTGTTTTTTTATACGTTTTTTATTCAAATATAGCACTGTGGCAGTCGACCATGCCACTGGGTTCCCACCATGACAGCCAGAGACGAACCAGTCCAACCATTGGGTGCTCACCAACATCTTTTTATTGAATGCCACCAGAACTGACAAAACATTTAACTTACAGGGTCCAGCACTTTCTGCTGGACCATTAGCTTCTCCCCGTCTCTTCCCCAGTGTGTCTGTCCCGAGGCGGCTCTGCTGCTGCCTTTTCAAGCATGAGGATCAATCAGCTAACAGCTCTCACCTGTGCTGACTGATCCTCTGTGGTGCAGGTGAAGGTGCTCTCTCCGCCCCTTCACCTCCACAAGCACCGTTGGATCTTAAACTCTGTCGAGGTTGATATTGTGTGTTTATTATTCCAGTTTTGATATGAACATTTAAATCATCACACATTCACCAAAGAATGGGTTTACTTTCTAGTTTGAAGAGCGGCCCATCTGCAATATGTTGGGCCGTGCATGGAGCCTCAGGTGGGTTACAGGATTCCTAATGTGTGTGTTACAGACTGGAAAAGCTATTTAGTACCATTCCTGTGTTATATATGTCCAGCAGGGTATTCCTAACTAAAATAAATTATGTTTTATATCTTGGGCTACGTTTGCTCAGCTAGCCATGCTTGGCATAATCACGCCACCTGACGCAATAAATTCCAGACTAAGATGTATTTCCTGCACAGACAGCAAAATCCTAATCTTCCTTTACACACAATCATTGGTGTGATTCCAGGGACACTGTAAAGGAAAGAGATTTATTATTGCAGTAACTGGCCAGGGAAAGGGTGTCGTCATCAACCTGACTACTGATGAGGTTCAAGACAGAAAAAAACAGAGCAGGGTGCCCGCATTATCTATGTTAGTATAAACATGATAATAAAAATCAAAGCAACCCAAGAGGTAGGGCTGGACAATAAAATGATAACTTTTCCTCAATAGAAATATTAGACATTGACGTCAATAGAACTCATTCCATCCATGTTTTGAAAGACAACACGAACAGCCAATGACACTGAGAATATTGCCGCACCGAACTAATCATGTGGCTAGAGTCATTGGGACCAGAGGAGCGTTTGAGAAAAAGGTTTTACCAGCAGCGCAGGAACAAGGTAAGAGTGCCCTCAGATCCACAGGTGAGTGTGGCGATTAGTTGCAGTGCTTCCCCACATTCTAGAATCTTTAAACCAAAAATATGCAAAATATACCTCATTTGTTCGATAAACCGATGGTGAGCCCGAAGAGGATGTCGCAGGTGATACAAAAACCACACTGAACGAAACAGAACAGGGAGGTTAGGAGGCCATTTATGTCCACCTTCTGATTATATAAAGACGAAATCACACAACATCTACCCTAAGGAGCCTTTAATGTAAAAAAAAAAAAAACCTCTGTGTTGAGCTCCAAATGATGTCAAACTTTAACAGAAAACTCATAGAGACCCTACCATACAGAATACTGAAGCCTAACCTTTTTTCACCATATGTGGGCTAGTTATGTTATGACTTGGTGCCCCTTGCGGTCACTGTGGCTCCTGGGGACAACTAGACACCCTTGGGCTCCTAGGAGACAACTCAGATGGCCTCTAAACACATCTAGAATGGATTGGTTCAGCACCTGTATTGGCGAGAGCTCTCCGCAGCTCCTTTTCCTAATCACTTCTAATTTCTGATTAGTGGGAGGAAGTACAAACACTTCATCTATCTTTATATACAGTGTATAGATGTGTCCTAATTCAGGGGCCACCTCCTTCAGAGGATGTGGTCTATGCAGCCCACAAAGGAAGCAGTCTTACTGGGCTGCGTGAGGCCAAACTGAAATTAGACAGTCGGTCTTAAGAGGATTTCCGTGATGGCCGTCACCAGCTTTTCACACCCTTACTGCTGTCGCCTAGCAACAGAGCTGCATTAGGAAATTATGAAAAATTAATGCGCCCAGATTTTTCACCATGTGTACTATTAGCTGTTCCGTTGAGGTGAAGCCTACCCAAGCATTGGACTTTTCTTAACTTGCCGATGCCATTACCTCTTAATGGTAACGATTCATCACTTTAGTGCAATGAATTCTGGGATAGGTTGGCCTAAGAGGGCTTCACTAGTTAGAGCCCTTGTCTTGCATAGATGGATGGACATATTTGTTGGTCACCTTTGTCGGAGCCTTCGAAATGGGACAGTGTAGTCACGCTGCTGTGATGCCTTCTGTCTTCAAATGCAGCCTCCAAGAGATGTGGCCCCTGAATCAAGATGCAGCCTAAGATGTGTTCAGGTCTGCATGAGTGTTGCCTGCTGGCTTTTGAATGACATGGGGCCCCATTGTCTAACAGAGAAGAATCTGCTTTGTTTTTTTTGGTAGTGCAGTACTACCCAGTGTTTGCACATTGTTGCCTCTGCTTAATGTTCACTCCCAGTGTAAGCACATCTTCAAAACACCAGGGGCTTCACAAAGTCATTTTTCGTCACTTATGGTACAAATTTGCAAGCATGAGCATAATGTCTTGATTCCTTAGACACGAGTCAACTTGCATTTTCCATGTGTCAGTAAAATAATTCAACTCATTAGGCTTTCAAGTCTTATCAGTTGTTTATGGGATCACAAGAACCAGAACTTTATTGGCGGGTGATTCCCTCAAGCACTCTTGCCTTTTATCAGGGCCTGTATCTCTGTATCTTGTGTTAAGCTTGCTGTCATCAAGGAGCCCTTTCTCATCTCCATCCACAGTAGTTATCACTGTCCCTATTAACACAGAGAACCAGTGAAACAGTGAAAAAAAGCCAGCAGCCTCCAACTGATCTTATCAAGGTCATCCCCTGAATAGCGCCGAGGAAAATAAAACAGATAAGAGATCTTCCATAACTTAATTAGCTTTTTATCACACAATGCAATTACAAAATTGTCAAGCGGTCGGTGTAAGAGGCCAGGAACAGTTTGAAGGAACTAACAAAGTGGTCAGTGCCACTGGGAGAGCGATGGTCCTTTTCGTCTCTCCAGCTCAGGGCTGTAACTCAGTGCTGAGGGTAAATCAGAGAGAGCAATGTGGTTTATTTAGCATCCATTGAGTAATGGTAGCCCAATGCAGAACATACCATTCTGGGGGCAGAGCACCCACTGAGATGCTGATAAGAGAGATTAATGGTGTTGTCGGAGAAGCTGGCATACGATCAGTGCTTGAGCAACCCAAATGTGTCTGCTATCTAAAGCATCTGTATCCCTGCAAAGCACTGAGCTGGATGAGGCAAAAGGACAAGATGTCACATGAATAAATAAAGCGACAAGAACAGGAGGGTAAAACGGCCCGTGCCCGTATATTCTGGTCATTGCACAAAACCTGCATTAAGCCAACACATGAGAAAGAGACATGGTTGGAGGGGGGGTGAAATGAAATAAATATAAATGTATAAATAAATCAAAAGGTTAACCAGAGAAAACAGAGGGTTAGGTCCGTATCACGCTGAATATGGAAATCTTTTTGTAAGTATACTCAAAATTTGCATGGAAATTGCATTTTGGTCCCATGCTCTTCAGTGTG
The DNA here is from genome assembly GCF_024713975.1 of Paralichthys olivaceus. NCBI lineage: Eukaryota > Metazoa > Chordata > Actinopteri > Pleuronectiformes > Paralichthyidae > Paralichthys > Paralichthys olivaceus. The sequence goes on from NC_091093.1 coordinate 11,144,863, forward strand.
AGTATGCATGTGTGTATTTGGCGGGTATGAGGGAGGGGGGTGTTGGTCTATTATCACCTTTGTAATCTTAGCGCTGAAGAGAATGAAGAACTAGGTTCTGGATGTGATCCGCCCTTTTTTCACGTGGACCATTCAAGTTTTACCAAGTACACCAGCTTGTAAAATCACCCCCGAGTAATGAAGGATCAAATGAGGTTATTTGCTAAAAACAGAGTTTGCATAGTCTTAACATCCTGTCAATGGCTTACTGTAAGAGAAGTACAATACAAATAGAACATTTGGGAAAATACAGTGAAGAAACATGCATTCACCTCTAGTAGTTCAGGATATTTCCCAGTTGTTCTCCTTTTCTCTACTGCTCATTTATCCGAAAGTATCATCCAGTTTTATTGGATGTATTAAAAAGAAAACACATAAACACAGCTGCATCGACATGGTTCCGTAAACAAAGCAAGAAAAATATATCCTGTTGGTTGCAAAACCTGCCCAGCTGAGTTCCCTTGTTGACCCAAAAAAGTCCAGTCAAACTCTTTACAAAGCCAAACATGCAGTTTATACAGTTCTTCTCCACAGAAAAAAGCTAAGCCAACCACCGTTGGTGTAACTACCTTTAAAAGTCACCTCTAGATATCACAAAATTCTACACACTGTACCTTTAAAACAACAAATAGCCTCCCCACATGTCTAGCATTTGGTAATTTGTGTGATTTCATTGTACACTTGTTGATAGTGGTAGCTATTTTGATGGTGACAACATGCAAGCATATGCATTCAAACTTATTTTGATAAAGCAAATATGTCACTTACCGCTTTCACAAAAGTGTTGACTGCACTGTAAATCAGTCCATGGTAATTTCCTGTCCTGACAGTGGAGGTGTCCTGAGAGCAGAGCCTGCACCGGAAGCGACCCCACAGTGGGGGTCTGCCCGCAGACACCTCTTGCCATTTCTCTAAATGAGACCTTGAGTCATATTACAATGAGGAAACTGTGTTCCTTAAACTGCTTGTTATTTATCATATTACACATGTTGCAGTATCCAGGCCACACAGACTAATGGCCTGACCTCATTATGTGAATGTCCAGTGACTCACTATTGGATGACAGCTGGTTTCAGGGTGATGATGATGACAAGTTGATGCATTAGTAGTCCAACTACAACACACTCATTGCTTTGCACCAACATCTGGAGGTGGATCTCTTCTGTTCATAGCAGATTCTTGAAACTTGATTCTGAAGGAGCTTGTGGAGTTTGGTTTTCCATTTAAAAGGAAAATCCTAAAGATTTTTTGAAAATGTCAGCAAAGTGAACTGAAACTTTGAACTTGTCTTCTATGTGTCTTCTATTACAAACCCTTTTTTCATCCTGAGATATTTGTATTCTTTTGGGGTTTTCTTAAGTGTTGTTCTATCACGTGTTAAAAACATTAACAACAGGCCCACTCAATCGCTGTGAATTTGTGTGAAAGCTGCTCCACTCTCTAGACACAATGTCTCATTATGATCTTGATGTGACACTTGATCCTTTTTTTTTTTTATAATTATCACATTGAAGGCCCAGGCAGTAAGTGCTGTGGCCTTATTGTAACCAGTGTAATCTCTGGGGTCAAAGTTCTCAAAGGTAAGAGAACTTACTAAATCCATATGGGATAAGATTTGAGTTTTCTGAATTGACTGACTAACAGTAACTCACAACATTTCAGGTTTGTAAGCAAAAGCCAATTGTATTTTAATATAATTATAGAGATTATTGTTTATAGTAGATTGTAATAAGATATGCATCATGTAGTATTTTGCAATCTCTAATTTAAGGAACGCCTGTTGTTTTTGTACATTTATACTAAACAAAAGCAATATAACTCTCATACAAAACACTTATAAATAACATAGGTTGTAAGACCAAATCATTTGCTGTACTTCACAGAACATACTGTTTTCTTACTGAGATTTTCAGTACCTTATACAAGTAGGATCAATTGGTCGGTTGTTACATCAGTCGTACATTGTTATTTTGTGAGGAATAACAGCCTGTTGCTGTGGTCTGTCAATTTCTGACATAAGCCCTCACTACCAATGAGGAAGTAATGTCTGCAGCCATGGAGACAGACTGTCACGGTTCGTAAACAAGATGTGTAATGTGAGCTCACTGCACCCACTGAGGGTGCACTATTTGGCAGGAGATTGATGTATTGTTCTACCAAAGTACTTTGCTATGAATGATGACACTGACAATAAAATAAAAAAGGAATGTGTAAAAAGAAGAAAATTTTAAATTGCCACCTTCACTCTTTATATAAAAAAACCCCTCCTTGCATAATTATTTTTCTCACTAAGAACCTGTATGGCATTTTTGATCAGCTGATTGTGATCTTCTGGTTGTTCCAAGAGCCCGATTCGTGACTAAAGGCCACCGTGGTTTATCAGTACGGGCCACCAAACTCTGGAATCACTTGCCTGCTAAGATCAGATCAAATGCTGCATCTGTTACTGCTTTTAAATACCTTATTAAAACTTTCTTCTGAAAAAATTCACTTTTATTTACTTTTTTATTTGGATTTTTGTTGAATTTATTTGTTGTTTTATCCTCTTGGGAAGCACCACATATTTGTATTATTTAACCAACTGGCCAGACGTTTTTTACTTATGGAAACAGTTCATTTTAATTCCCCTTTTCCAAACCATCATGACATTGTAATATAACCCAAAGTTGTTAAAAATATATATCAAGTCTGATATAATCTACTCTGATAGTACCCTTTCTTTCATAAGTAATCTATCAGTCTTAAATGACTTGTAAAAATAGTACTTTCACCTGTGGTGTAGTTTTAAAATGATCAGCTGCCAAAGACGATGTTTATTATATGTCATTGATTTGTTTTTGTTTTTTTATGGAATATGATTTTAATTTTTAATCTGCATTTTCATATCTTGCATTGATTAGTTCTTTTTTTTACTGAATGCACATGCACACACAATGCAGGCTGCATCCAAGCATTTCCAATGGTGATTCAACTTTGTTTGAAATGTTTGAAAAGCACATTGCATTGTTATTACCTCTCAATTATAACAATGTGGGTGTTGTTTTAGCTCTCAGGAGTTATGCTACTGTTGTTGCTACCAGATAATTCAAAACATGTTCAAAGTTTTGCAACCTCCTCTAGAAGGAAATATTTTAAACTTATGGGGTTGATTTTAACAGTGGGAAAGATGACCAACCATGACTTGAGGTTCTTACTAAGCAACACAAACTCTACTCTCACTAGTTTAAAAGGTGCACTTTACAGAGTGTACAGATATGTCGGGCAGCTTAAACAATAATTCAGGTTTGGAATTTACTCCATCATGGATCATCCATACGCAAACTATCAGCAGGGTAGTTTTGTAGGCTATAAAACTAGCAGCAGGCACACAAATGCCTTTGAGCAGCAGCAGTTGAGTGAGACAGCTGCCATGCACTGTTGTTAGATGATGACTGATCAAGTTGATGGTTCACCGTGGGCCAATGATCCTCAGATCACCCAAAAATGTCCTGGTGCTCCAGACGAGTCGTCCTCCACTGATGATGCTTGAGCCAGTTCAATAGATGGACAGCAGCCAACAAACCAGTGACTTCTTGTTGTGTGACAACCTGAGAGACTGTAGCTCGGTGTGAAGGCTCTTTCTTAGTAGTTGTGTCATATTTGATCTGAAAGGTGCGATTGTTATAATGGAAGTGCTAGTTGCTACAGAGAGAAGGATGTACTTGGTCTCCTACTGATCTTCCCAGTTTGAAGACCTCTGATGTGATGTGACATTAGCATCCATCGCTAACAATGCTCCTGGTTGATCACTCTCAATAATCTCAATACTCTCAAACAATAAATTTTCTTCAGCACTGTAACGTCCAGCAGATGTGGGTTTGGTGTACATTTAAACACCATCCTCGCCATTTTCTTGACAATCTGCACTGCCCAAGGTAGTAGATATGTGCTATTGATTAGATGGAAGTCTGTAAGTGCCCTTATCAATACTCGAGACCTGTGCTGCATTCAAATTGCACTTATTAACCAGGTTGCCTTATAGTTAAAACCCGTTTAATACAGTCACACAATCATTTGATAGTTAACAATGGTGTTTAACGTATTTATGTCATGTTTTAAGTCTACTGTATGTGGTGGCCAAATCTGTGCTTCATTTATCAACCCCATTCCATGCTCTGCGCATCCATTGAGGCCCTGATTACCCTGATGCATTATTCATAGTCAGTGGGTCTAGGTTGACTGTGTGAAGAAACAGGGTATAATTTCAAGGGTGGGGAATAGAGCCTTGGCCTGTGTTGGAGTGCTGGCGAGAAGCATGTTGAAATGAAACCACACTTCTGCCTGGCATTTATCAACAGGATTGCTCTAATGGGGATGTCACTGAAGGAGGAGAGCAACCGTCTCACTGGACTTCAGAAGAGTCACAATGATGGAGATGGAGAGCTATGTAAAGATAAGCTGTATCTCCAAATTAGACCTCTAGTCATATTAGAAAAGAGAAATAGTGTTAAATCATCTGTTTGCTTTTTATCATATCACACATATTGCTGTATCCAGGCTTCGGAGACTGATGGCCTGTTGACTTCACTTAACAACTGATGCAGGATCATCACAATGTCCAGTGACTCACTGTTGGATCACAGCTGGTAGGTTTCAGGGGGATGGTGATGACAAGTTGATGTATGTTGAAGGTAAGACAGACTGATTGGTCATAAAGCACAGTGTGAGAATATATATCTGCTCGCTGGAGCCTTTTTGTTGCATCATGTTAACCTCTAAAGGTGGATCCCTTTGCTGCTTTTTTATCAAAGCAGTTTCTTGAGGCTTGATACTGAAGGTGTTTAAAAGTTTGGTTTTCGCATTTGCTGCCATCTTGCATCAAGAAACTCTGATATCAGTCGAAGCAAAGACTGATGGAGGGTAGGATGAATAAAGTGAAACCAGCCCAGTCGTCTGGGCTGGTTTCAGTCGCAATAAACCTGTCAAGCAACAGAAATATGCAAATTGATGCAACCTGACACAAACTCATACTAGAAGTGTATATCAAATGTTGACAGTTATTCATCTGGCTGGGGCTTTGAGGGTACAAATAAATAAAATGTGGAAGAAGTCCACAGTGTATTTACATGTTGGTTGCCTTAAAAAAACAGCAGCCAAATTTGCATGAATTATTTCATGCAAAGCTTGCTTTGAGTTCAGTCTGAATATACCCCTAGGCACTTATGCATTAGCTTCACCACTCGGAAAAAGCGTTTGCTGCTCGATACCGCAATAAACATAGACACAAGCAAACACCTCCACTCATAAAAACACACAGAATCAAGCTTACAGACAAACAGTATGAGTCTGCATGAATGAAAGTGGACACATCCTTCGGGTGAAACTTGTGTTGGTGTCAGTGGTTGTACAGTGTTTCACGGCTTTAGCAGGTGATTAGCTTTATTGTAATGTAGGCAAATATATTTCATATTCAGAGTGATGTGGTTTATAGATGCATTATGTAAAATACTTATTAGTAATCCTACCTACTTGTGCTATAGTGTTACCCTTCATCTTGAGAATATATTTATTGTATGCATTAGCACCTTTTTGAAAAGATATTGACTCAGAGTCAGCTGAGCTTATATTTCCACAATTCATAGTTTATATGAATTAATCTAGATTTTAATGCCTCTGCAACAGCCAGTGGCCAGAGGCATTATGGGTTTGTTAGTCCATTCATCCCATTCTTGTGAACAAGATATCTTGATGAACGCCTCCAGTGAATTTCTTCAAAGTTGGTACAAAACTTAGAGTCTTAGAGTCAAGAATGATCTGACCAGATGTTGGAGGTCAAAGGTGAATGTCACTGTGACCTCACAAAGCATTTTTTTTGTATTGTGAACTAATTGTCTCTGGAACACTTTGAGGGAATCCTTACACATGTGACACAAACATTCACATGGAGTTAAGGATTAAGTGGTCAAACGGTCAACGTCATGTGACTTCATGTGGTTGTGAACACAATATATCGGGAAAGCCTTATGGGAATGTCCTTACATATGGCACAAATATTCACTTGGACTAATGGAGGACCTGATAAGAATTTGGTGGTCAAAGGTCACGGTGACCTTAAATCAATCAGAGAAAAAAATGTATGCAGACAGAAACTGCACTGGTTGGTGGCTCTTTACCCTAAACCTAAACTTACTGTCTTAAAAGCTTGGAATTCAGGAGTTGCTGCCAAATTAAGTGTTTTTGTAAAATGACTCATATGATGTGGTGGAATACAAAATACTCAATTGCCGAAATTTGAATCTTGTGTAAATTGTTTTAAGTAATTCGTACTGGTACGCTGTTGATGCAGTCAAGGGGATTCTTGTTTAAGTGACAGACGGCATAGTACCTCACAAGAGCCATATGACAAGATCCTTCTCTGTGTTATCTTGTGTTTGTATGTGAAGTAGGAATCATGCAGACGGACAAAGAGAGTTAATTAAAATCACTCGTACAACGAGACGGGATGTCTCTTACAGTGACTCTTAAAGTGTTTTCTTTTGCTTTCCACTCCCACTTCAATTCTCCTTAAGCTGAAATACGTACATATGTCAGTATATTGTATGACATATCTATACATTCCCACTATTTGGTCATTGTTACGCTTGTGTAGCTCAGACATTTTACTGTTCCTTCAACCCTGTTTATAGGATTATAACAAAAAGCTCTAATCAACCTGATGTTAAAAGATCTCTGACAAAACACTAAAAAGTCTTTGGTCAGACGGGGAGACTAACCAGGTGAGGAGGTTTAAACTAAGGCTGAGCAATATGGCCAAACATTTTACTAAAATGAAAATGTGCATATCAGTCAATATTGATAATAATAATAATGACATATTAATATTTTTTTTCAAGTTTTGGTCCTGAGTGAATGCTTTGGGTTTAAACTCTTCCTAATGACAAACACTTGCTAATCAATTATGTGTTTTACCTCCCTGCAGTGCTTGCACAATGAATACGTAATATATCAATATATAATAAACTTTTGTTGTGTTATGCTGCTTTTGGTGAAAATTACATTGCAATCATTATTGTGATGCTTTCATTGCCCAGCACTAGAAGGAACCATCACAAAATACAAAAATGAAGTAGAAAATACTGTAGGACTCATACAGTAAATACATGAGAAAAAATGGTAATTTGTCTCATGCAGATACAACTTGGCCTTTAAAAATCTACATTAATTTCAATGCATTTGTTTTGAGTTATTTAGCCCGTCTTGTTTATTTAATGAAAACATTGACAGCACACCTCTGTTGTGATGTTAAAATGAATCAATTAAATATTTCTTTAACAATTCAATAACTCATTTCCTTTTCATAACACAACACTTGCTTTCTGCTTGTGTGGTTTAATTAATTGGTGTATGATATCTGTGGGAATGAAGCACACCACTGCTGTCCTGCTTCTGACCCCCAGTCCCCACCTGTCACAGCAGCCTGCCTATTCATCCTTTTCTCTGTTCTCCTTGGTATAGTTGAATTCCAGCCAGCAGGTTCTGTGATGACTGTCCTTTGCTGAGGTCATAAGAAAAGCATTGTACATCAGGACAGGATGAGCCACTCTGCTCCACAGGCTCACAGCCTGGGGTCTCTTTGAGAGTAAAATTTGCCAAATTCCATTTGAATACACTTACTGGAAGATGTAAATTTGACTGCTAAAGGAATGGCCTGCTTAAATTACTGCGGCCACTGTGCTTTCTTAAAGGGTCAGTGTGTAGAGTTTAGTTACATCTAGTGGTGAAGGTGCATGTAGCAGCTAAATACCCCTCACCTCACCCTCCCCTTCCAAACATGAAAGAGAACCTGTGGTAGCCCCCCATAAAGGGCCCAGTAAAGAAAACAACAATTAGTTAACAGTGAAAACATCACTATAATTATTTTGTATTCAGTTTCTGCAAATTGATCCCTTTCAACTTAATCTTACACACTGAATCTTTAACAAAACCTGGAAATCAAGCTCAGAAGATTCCTCCAATTGAAACAAGGGGCTTACATGTGGAATAAAGCTTTGTAGTTAGTTTGACGTTTTTATTTTTTCCTACATCGTGCTGTAAATGTGCAAAGCAGCACTGGCGCAGGTTCCCCAAACAGTTATATAGTTTGATGATGTGCTCAATATTTTACCCTTTATTGTGCCTCAAGTAAGTGAGTCTTTTCGGCTAAATTCCCCCAATTAATTTGTTTGTGTTTTTCCATTCAAGTCTTTGAGGAATTTTTGACCATCCTCACACATTGCATCTGTACACCATTAGATTAGTGCCTGTCTAATCCTACACATACTCCCTTCCCTCCCATCAGTACCCAAGGTCAGGTTATATATAAGGCCAACCAACATTCCATTGTAGTGTCTACATTGAAGGAATTTCATATCTAATTCAGAAGCCTTAGACAGAGGCACAAAACTCCAACTCTTTTTTTCGTATTACATTAGTTGCAAGACGTAAGGACACCATGTGATTTAGGAATGCATGCTTTAGGCCTAACTATCCAATAGGAATGCGAACACCTACATGTAACATTGAGTGGCTGTTAGAATGGGTGATGTAAGGAAAGGGAGATATATTGGAATGCTGTGGGAGACATCTTCAGACTTGGGGGTGACAATTGCTCATGTTACTCTGTTGGTTTTGGTATATTGTTCAACTGGTCTCCTTTATGCATCAAGTCTACATTACACTCTTCTGCATAAGACATCCTCTGCTGCCTGAGTTCTCCTTTCACCAGGAGGATTTTGACAATGAGCAATTCGCGTCACCAACAGGGGATCTTTTTTTCAGTTTTCCAATTGTCTGTGTTTACATTGTGTTTTTCTATTCTTGAATGACCACTCAAAGCTTTTTACAGTGCACTTCTGCCATTTGCACACATATTCAAACTGTGTATCTACTGTATGTGAAACACTTTCTCGATCACACATCAATCACTCACTGCTGGCACAGCCATTAAGGTTCTGTGTATGTTTATACTGTATATATAGAAAAGATTTGTGAAGCCCCACCCTTTGCAAAGATATGATGGTTGATAGCAAACATATTTTTGTTACAATCTTGCTTATTTATGATATAAATATATATCTTAATCCCGTATAGTCGCACACCAGTTTTGGTCAACAGGCTTAAACTTTGATTGGAGGTTGCGACCTTGACAAATAAATCAATAGTGCAGGTCTTGACCCTACTTACAATCAACCTGCCAAATTTAATTAAAATTGAATTAAAATTGCCTAAGTTATCACTGGAACAGACGGACAGACACCATAATCTACAAAACACCCATTTGCTGCCACATAACAAGGGTGTAACACAAGTGAAATGTTTTAATATTAAAAACTTCCCGATAAGAAATATCTTGTCAGACAATAACAAGCATATATCACCTCGATTTAATATATTAAATCTTACTTAGATTTCACCTTTTGCAGTGTACCTGATTTCCCTCTTTCATCACCTTCACTCTGTCTTTTTATCTCAGTCTCTTCATCTAGTCCTGTGTCTTTTCCTTTCCCAAAGCTGAGCTGTGATTGATGTCGTCTTTTCATTTTTGTCTGTGTCAGTGAAGAATGTAAACTCAGGGTCAGCTGATATTTATATGCAAATGTTACTGGCCTCTGTTGGAATAATCTTGCAATGAAAATAAAAATATGCCAGGTACATAATTTTAACATGCATTTCAACCCTTTGCACAAACCAAATTGAAAGTAAAGCATTTCACCTTCAGCTGAAAGTGTCATGGTCTCCACCTCTCCTCCAACCATTCCTTGTGTTCCCACCCCCATTTTCTCTCTGTCTGTTTGTTTGTTTGTTTATTTGTTTGTGTGTGTGGACGAGGCCTCCTGCTCCTCAGCTCTGGCAGCCGGTGCACTTGAGGCTCATCACCTTAGTTCTTCAGTAGTTCAACCCCGGCTTTCCTCCCAGTCTTCGCCAGATCTTTCCGTCCACTACTGTAGTATCTACATGTGTCTATCGTGACCTGTGTTCTGAGCCATCCCTGCCTGCCAGCTCCTGATCAGCTACCACATGCTAGCCTGCCTACCGTTCACCACCTTCAATACACCGCTGTCCCTGCTGAGCTGCTCGACCCTTCTCTGCCACTCCTCCGCTGTTCTGCCTACCCATCTCACTACTATTCTCAGACTGCCAACAAACTGTTGAACTGCCTTTGAGTCTGTCCTGTATTCTGGGTTCAAAACTCCAGTGAATGAGTCTGACATGGGTTTCTGGGTTGGATGTTACCTGACTAGGATGACCCTTGTTTAGTGTAGTGTGACTGCATGGTAGATATTCTACCTGTGTCACTTCAAGTGCTTCTCTGACTTGGTGACATAAGAAACACTATTAACAAGGCGGTTGCATTTTGGTCTTTTTGCTAACAAGTAGGGATTCTGCAAGGTCATAAAAAGTCTAAAGAAAAATTAAATACAATCATTGAAATTTTAGGCCTTAAAAAGTCTTTAAAATGTTAAAAACATTTAGGTATGTGTTGATTGTGTCAACATTTACTTCCATTGTGCTTTAATTTACTTGTATACGTCTTTGGTGGCATGCATTGTTTATAATGTCTACATGTGTTGTTGTTCTTTTTCAAATGGTAGCACACTGTAATAAAACTGAAAGAACAACGTGGAACCATTAACTGACAGCTACATTGCTTGTCTTGTAAGACCATGGACACTTACTGTTCTCTGCCTGTAGTTTGTGAACTAACTTTGCAATTTAAAGGGTTAATCACTACTCAGCTACTTCACCTTATCTTCAATTAGGGGGAAGTGCATTTTGTGAATTTTGGGATTCTGATATATCTTCATATCAGTTTAACTTGAAATAGGTCTTAAATTTTATTCATAGTGGTCTTAAAAAGGTCCTAAAGTCGGAAATTTAACTTGTTAAAACCCGCAGAAACCCTGAACAAGGAGATTGGCTCTCCCTCCACCCTCCAAATCACCTCCTGACTCCGTACTTTCTTTTGCTTGATCTGTGACCGCCCCCCTTATTCACTTCAGCTCTGCTTTTATTTTATGAGTCCATCCCTCTTGTTCAACATTGGTCATTTGAATAAGTTTTTGACTGTCCTTTGAGGGTATGTGCATTGATATATTTTGGCTTCTTGTCTGATTGAGGATGTGTAGTAAAAGGTTATTAATTGCTACCCGAGTCATTATACAACCTTTAATAGAATAAAAATTTATATAGTATTTGCACTACTCAGGGTCTGGGGTTCTAAATGTGTGTGGGCTGTTTGCTGTTTTCTGCGCTAAGGTTTTAAGCTAACTTGGCACTGTTCACTAAGAGACAGAGATGGATTTTGAAGTTATGTTACAGTCCAGAGCCTGACAATTGCTTCTCAGGTCAGCCAACCAGACCAGACAGGCGAGTCCTGAACCCCCCATCACAACTTGGCAAGACTTATGGGCTATAATCACCTGAAGTGTAGGAAATCTTAACTAAGTGGCTGAGTATTGGAAACTCTTACCAGTTTCACAAAAACCAACAGCTGTTTGCTAAATCATTTCTTAGAGAAACTATAGTGCAAAAGTTCTGTTTAAATGCCACACGTCGGTGCCTCTCATATTTAATCGCTCGCAGAACAGATGCTGGCTTCTTTTAATTAAGCAACCTCTGAGTTTTGTTACTTCTCAGCGAGTGCTAATGCAATCTGCTCCACAAACCTGTAACTAGAAACGCTGAACATCCCATTTTCCACGTTGCTGAACTGGTTCTAATGATCAGTTGATAATGGCCTATAACCATATAACTAAGTCCTGAGGTGGTGAAGCCTGCAGTCAACAGGTTTAATCCAAGTTCTAATGCCAAGCTTTATTGTTTGACTTGAAAATATATAATGATAAAGTCGATTAACTATACATCGCTGCTGCAATGATACGTTTAAATGAGTTTGATATGTATTGCATTGCATTTTTAAAAGTGTCGGACACTAAACGAATATAAAGTAGGTAATTAGTGGCCAATAAATACTGATGATTTTCTGCTGAAGGATCATCGCCTGAAGCAGTGTGAGTTCCTTGCAGCAAAATACTTTTGTAAGGCAACTTGAGGTAATAGAATTTCTCTCACATTTCGGGTTCTGGCAAGGCAGCATTGCCAGCCCCTGTGGTCCGTGACATTGTTTGTGAGGTTTAATTAACATACATTAACTCTTGATGGAAATAGTTTAAGTCATGAGCCCCTGTTGACTCTGGAATGGCTGAGTGAAGCACATTTGTGGAGTTGCCTTGATTGTTTTTAGTCACTAAAGGATCAGGACCCTGGAGAAGTTAAAGGAAAGGCTACAGCCAATTCCACCTCATCCAGAAACAACAAAAAGCATTGAAAAGATTGAATAAACCGGTTGGACTACTTGAGGCTGGTTTCTAACAACTGATAGCAACTAATATTCTAAACTTAATCATATGGTGGAATTATAAAAAACAACATATTTAACTGTGGGACAAAAAGTAGCACTACTGTGGCTGTTTGTCTCTTGAGTTGTCACTGGCCTGAGCCGCTGCATTGAATGCACTGCATGATGGACAGGAGTGACACATCACATTGATTGAAAATGAAATGTAGGTCAAGCTGAAACACAAGTAAATCATCAACAACCTTGTGGCAATGACGGCAGAGAATTCACAACCCAATGTGGCTGTAGAGAAAATGATACTTACTCAGGGCAATCTACATGGGACCATTTGGAAATACTTTAAGAAACCTCAAGAAAAACTCTAATACAAGTTAATTTACAATTCTTTTATGCTAAATTAATAAGCCTTTAAGTAATTATGACTCATATTGCTTTGCCTCATGTGAAAGTAGTAATTGGAATGGTTCAAATGTGTGTTTTTTTAAGGGCATAATCATATTAAACCTTTTGCAGCACAAATCTAATCTAATTTCAGCATTTTAATTGTTATGGCCAAATTTTCTAACAATGAAATAAATTAAAAGTAAACTATGTTAAATGAAAGCTCAGATGTCTACTTCATCTCATGACAGATTTCTCTGTACAGTCTTCTCCTCATAACCCAAACAGTCTACTTGACCGTGGCAGCTGGTGAAAAATATTCATATATATTAACACAGACTGCAGGATACCAGTTTTTTGTCAATAGTAGGTAATTATTTAATCAATAAACAATAATAACCATGTCAGTCATTTTTACACAAAAACAGATAGCTAACAGTACACTGCATACTGCACAAATGAACTTAAAAAACTAAATCAAAATAATATATACAAAAATAAAAATAATCAGCCGATTGATAAATAATGTTGCCCTTGTGCTCAGATAGTAAGTAGAGTATGCATTATTAGACTACAGACTGAGTCAGGTTACTGAGTACACATTCCTGAAATATATACAGTGCTATTAACGAACATTATTAAGACAAAATAAAAGGAGGTGCCATATACTGCTGGATAACTTATGACTCATACTATATACATCCTGCTAGCCAAGCCTTTCTGCTGAAACAGTTACGGGTTATGTTTGACCTTTTTCTCTGGCTTGTTGGCTGATTTTAATATCAGGTTAATCTGGTCCAATTCCTTTAATTTGCAGTTTTTCAACCAAAGTTCTCCTCTCGAATGGAGTTTGGAGAAGAGATTGTACTGAATGTGGCGGCTGCGATGCTGTTTCGTGCGTACCTGTGGCTGTCATTGTCACTAGTACTGTCTGATTTCCTCCACCACCGACACTGAGTGACCGGGCTTGGGGCGCTATCAGAATTGCACTTCGAATAGACTGTGTGCCCTGAACACTCGTTTCCCACACATTTCTACTGAAAATGTTTATTTATATTTTATACAACACATGTTATTGTAAAATTAAAACACATAAATACCTAAATAATTATCATAGTTAAAGGTACAGTGTGTAGAATTTTGTTATATCTAGTGTTGAAATTTTATGTTGCAGCTGAACACCTCTCACCTCACCCTCTCCTTCCAAACATGATAAAAGAACCTGTGGTGAACTTCAGTTGTCATAAAAACTCAAAAGGTGTTTAGTTTGTCCAGTCTGGACTACTGCAAAAAAAACATGGCGACCTCCGTAGAGCGGACCCCCTCGAAGTAAATATAAAGTATTTAAATATAAAGGGCCTTTTCTGGGGTGAAGAAAACTACAATTCATACAGTTTAGATGAAACAAACTAATGAAAACATCATGAGGATTATTCTACATTAAATATCTGCCAATAGATCCCTTTCACCTAAATCTTACACACTGGACCTTTAATGTTAGATTTTAAAAATAAATAAATAAATAAATAAATAAAACACTGTCAACAAGGGAGGGCTTAGCGCCCTCTTTTTACCAGCCGCCACTGCTACTTGAGTCATATAATAGGTGTTTAATGTAATGATAGATAGAATAAGAATTTCTTTATTGTCATTGAACAGGGTGTACAATGAAATTATACTCTAATACTCACACTCTTTTATCTCTGTTTTGGTCTCCAGGTAAATACTGTATCTTTAGCTGCTGAATATTCCACTATGTTTGCCACCTAGTTCCTAATTGAATTTGTCTGCTGTTGCTGTGTAGATAGTGTAGTCATTTGCTGCAGGAAGCCTGTGGGCTCTATGTTAGCAGGTTACTTAGACCATATGTGTCACTTGTGTATCTTGGCCTGGGGCCAGATCCTCCTGCTCAACACCTCAGCTTCACGAGAAAGTCACCACTTACCGATGCAGATCATCCCACATAATGGCATTAATGTCTGTACCTACGGGCACAACAGTTTCTGTACCACCTTTATAATCAGGCTCAAAACTCTATATTGCTTGTATACGCTTAAAGATAAACATGCTTATTCAGAGGTTTGAAGGATGACATTCTACTTAACAACCACAAGAAGAAGCCATCACTGTATAACCTTGATGTAAGAGTTTACTGTGGTGTCTTCAGTACATGAAGGTTACGTGACAAACATATATTTGATGAATGAATGAAAGTACAGTGGTGAGAATGAACATCATTGTGCCTCTATCTTGCTCTCTCACTCTCCCACTGACTGTCCCGGTAGTGCTGCAGCCATTTTGGCTTCATTTGCAGCACAAGCCTCTTAATCCCTGGAGTCTTTAGTGTAGAAAGGCACATAAGGAGCATGTGGACGGCTTTTGATCCTCAGTGCATGGCTCAGACAGCTGGAAAAACTCATTTGTGAAAGCTTGACTTCAGCCTTTCTGGTTCCATCATTATTTGTCCTCACATCATGGCCCATCAGCAGAAGTGTGAGGCTTCCCTTCGTTCTTTTGTAAAAACTTTTCTGTAAAAGATTTTACAAGGTCTAAATTGAAAATTCATTACCTCGCATTTTACACAATATTAAGTCAGAATTAATATGTTACATTTGCTCTGATCATTTTTGTGGTTATGTGTTCTCTTCTGCCGAAATGCCCCACTTTACTCACCCTGCTCATTCATGTGTTAGAGCTGCCCACTAAGACCACAGTCTTCGACTGCAGGTCTCTAAATAGCTCCACTTAAGCTGTTGGGGTTAGGAAGAGGGGATTATTCATTCACTTCCAAAGCCAAGATTTTAGAGCTGGTGCAGATTTTTGACCCAGCAACCTTCCAGTCACAAATTTGCTACTATGCTTTTCCTGTTTGGTGCACGATTGGACTTCCTCAGGCACATAATTATGAAGCTTTAAAAAATCAGAAACAAAAGGCCATCCAGCTTTAGTGAGGCATTCTCCCAAATCACAAATTACTCTATCACCTGGAATAAATTCTTCCTCTTGTGTCTGAGTGAATGGGATGCAACAGCCCAAATACCACCTATCTCTTTATCTCTTTATGTCCTGGCAGTGTCACGTATCTAGCTAATAACATTTGTCCCTGTGCTTTAACCTTAACTCCATTGCTCTGCTCAAAGTAATGAATCATAATTTTTCATCCTAGATTATTGCTCTTGCTTTGACAGAATATCAAGATGACCGTATCACTAAAATGAACTGTTATTATATACAAAGTAAGTCCACCATTACCTGACTGAAATCCCTACAAGCAAACAAATCTCAGTTTTTTCTTGGAAAAGAAAACTGAATGAAAAGCATCAGAGGGGCAATGTAACCTCTATATGTATGAGGTATATACTCCAATCAGGCAATACAAACTTTTAAAATTGTGTTTCATAATGGTGTCACCATGGTTATTATAAAATCTTTTTGCCAAACTATTTTTGTGTGTTTTCATGACATGCAAAAGAAAGACATGACTGTATTTCTATTAGGTATATACTGTGTGTTTCTAGTGCATAGAGAAATTACAGCTAACCTGGAGGATCATTTAAATGCTTTTAGTCCTGTCTTGACTGCGGTGCACTCACTCTAAACGCACACCCCAAAAATCCTGATAATATGTTTTTCTTCACTTAGCTCTCAGGGCAGCAGGTACATTTTTATGTATTTCTTTGTTTTCATGCAGATGCACCAAAATTTTGGGTTGAGTCTCTGACACATAGCTATATAGCAACATTAGTGTCGTAACTAAGGTAGCGCCATTGCAGATGGTAAACATTGCTGTCGAATGCAGAATGTTCAACTACAACCCTTCTTTTTAAGCTATAATTGTAATTGTGTTGCTAGTCTTATTTTTTCCACTGCACACATATACTCGACCAGATTATTTTAATTAATTTAATGACACATGTATGCAGCCTACATAAAGCAATGTATAGTGGGTGCCACAATCGTCACACATAGGTGGAGCAACAATATTCAGCAAAACTAAATAGTTATGTCCTGGCTATCATGACTGCTGATCTACAGTAGAAAGCTGAAAATGTCAGAGATTGTCTGAGCAAAGTGGAGTCATTATGCATCTGGGGGAGAACAAGGGTAAACCCCCTCGTTCTGCAACCTCAGTCAGATCCCTCTCACCCTAAAACCCCCTCCATCACAGTCTCTAATCCACAGCTTTATTTTTGTTTATCTGAATTTTTTTAATTTGATCATGAACAAGATCTTGTCTCATGCATTCATAATTTCTACGCCCTCAGAACTTCCTAATGGGGGTAATGTATTTTTTTCCCTTTTTTTTCTGTGGTGTGATCATTTGCATAACTAATCTGGTATTTACATTCATCAATTGCTTCATTAATTAGGTCAGTGATCAAAGCAGGATTCCTCTATCACTCGGGAGGAAGAGGAAAAAATACATCTTGGTGACGCTCTGCTACTCTATTCTGTGCAGTGACAAAAAGAAATAAAAGTAGGGAGTTTTGGGTTGAGATCTGAGGCATAATTTCTTATGGAGAGCCTGCTGAGAGATACTGCACTCTTATGTAACTCAGCAACATCATTATGAAGGCAGTGAGAGGAGGCAGAGGGCCTCCATCTTTTGCAGAATAGTCAGATCACCCATGCCATCTACTGGTGGATAGATGGATGGACTTTAACCATCACTAATGGCCACCCAGGGGAGAAGGCCAGAGGCAAAGGAGAGCTAACAGCCCTTTCAGGGACTGGATTTGAGGCCTTTGAACACAGTCGACATGTATGATCCGCTATCGGCCAGTACCATTAGTCATGTGAGACAAACCCCGGCTCTGGGACCCGCAGTGCTGTTCCCCTGCTCGCCTTCTTCTTTGTGAGTGGTGATGTGTAATTTGTCCTACCTTCCACATTCATCTGACCTTCTCCTTGACAAGGCATCTTCCGAAAGACAGGTTTGTGTGTTCCTCCGAGGACTAGCGGTGTCTTGCTGACACACACAATGTAACAATTGCGCGCCGCTGAAATCCCTGCTCCACTTCTCCAATCTCTCATCTGCCAGCAGCACTACATCATCATCTGGAAACACCAGGCACCAGACAGGAGCGGCACGCAAATAGAAACTGCTGACTCAGCAGTTCTATTTTTGTGTAAAAAGTGGGAAAAAAATCTGAAATATATAGGCTACAAAATTGAAAAAGGCGTGATCAATTTGATAAGCTTGGCTGCACTGAAAAATGAGTGTTGCCTTGCTTTGATTGCACATATTGAAGTGTTTGCGCCTGAGTGAGTTAAATACATCCTATTATTCTGTGAGTTCACACACTCTCTACAACATGTAGGGCAAACAATCAGTAAATGACTATAGTAACCACATATTTATTCATACGGCTCATGCTGGCAAACATAGCCCACATACATTAAGGGTATGGACACATTAGGAGATAATAGGCCCCTGGGCATAGACATGTAAAAGGCCCATATTTGTTGAAGAGCCACAGATCCACATTCTCTTTGTGGTTGTTTGATTGACTTCACAGAAATAAATGTTAACGCTTCACTTCAAACAGAGGCTTAGGCTTAGGGGCCCAAAAGGCGTGGGGGGGCCCCTGAGCCTATACCCATTCAGTAATCCATTCATGAGGTAAATACCACTACAGTATTTACCTTCATCTAGAAAAGAAATAAATCAGTTGCACCCACATCACATATAGTTTGAGTTTTTCTCATGGTTTATCATCAAGGGGTTTATATTCAGGCTTTACTGCAATACCCTGAAATGCATATATCGTTCTATAAACTAGTGGTTTGATTTTACTTCTTACAGAGCTGCAACTATTACCTAACATCACTCTTTTCAGGCACAACTAAACTCCCTAATGGAAACTCTCAGTAATTAGAGAGAGCAGAGCATCCTCCCCCTTATGTTCTCATATGCCTTCACTCTCACCTCACCCTCTAGAGGACCCTACATCCTACATGACCCTATACTAATGCACGTTGTTGAGCCGGAACTCACCAGGCTGTCACTGCTCCTCAAACACGAAGGAGTCATCAACTGCTCCCAGAGGTCACACAGTCCATTTCTATGACCAGTGTTGAAGTTGCTCTTAGATTTGGTTCACCCTTCTTCTCTTTCTATGACACCAGTAGAGGTTATACCACATGTGTATGATGGAGGACAGGTGGATGTAAACTTTTGTCCCAGGGTTTTCAGATTGGAGAGGAAAATACTGGCCTGCTTGCAATTAACATATGTAAAATAGGGCGTCACAGTGGTGCTATGATTAGCACTGTAGCCTCACAGCAAGAGGGCTCCTGAGGAGTTTGCATAATCTGCCTCATTTCTTTGCAACAGACGTTTTCTGTCATTCCGACTTCCTCACGCTGTCCAAGACATGCAGACTGGGGTTATTATTGCAGACTCTAAATTGACTGTGTGAATGTGAATCATTGTTTGCCTCTGTATGTTGGCCCTGTGATACGCTAGCGACAGGTCCAAGGTGTACCTCGCATCTTGCCCAATGTCGGCTGGGATTGGTTCCAGCTCCCCCTGGATGGAGTATTTAAAATACTGTTTGCAAAATTAACACACAAAAACGAAAGTCTATAGGAAAAAATATCAAATATTCCTTTCTCTCAGTATTGCAGCATGTTTCAGCAACAGCAGCCATGACTAATCCAAGATGAAATGAGCTGGAGGGAGGGCATGAGGGTTATAGTAGCTTCAAATGGAAAGAGAAGATAGTGCTCACTCGTACTCAAACACACATGCACACACAAATTCACCAGCGTCTACACAGAAATGCCTCCATGAGGCTCAGAGTGATGGAGATTAAATTTCATTAAATTACCTGCTGTTACAGTAAAAAAAAGAAGTGCCGATTGCACTCCCAGATTATTCTATACATATTTTTTGATTATATAAATTGCAGGTAAAGTACAAAGCTGGGACTCTGGATAAGACTGAAAGTGTGTCCTCGCTGAACTTGAGTGCTGCTCGGAGAGGCTGGACAAAAATTTGGACTTTAACGGCAAATCATAGTAGAGGCAATGTTGTCTGTTGCCACAGATGTAGTGATGGCTCTGTACCAACAACAGGTTACAGCCTCCAACTCTCTGTCGAGTAACTGAAGTGTAATTGCCTGCTGTTGCTCTTATCAAACTCCTGCCACTTTCATGTCGAGCTTCCTTTTGCTGCCCTAGCCCCGTCCCCTGAGAACCTCTTCAGAGGAAACAGTAATGACATGAACGATGCAGTCTTTTTGTCTCTTCTTACCCTGGGAAAGAGTTTCACAAAGCACCAGCATGTCCTGTAGTTTGGTGCGAATGTGGTTGTATTAGTGTTTACCACTGACATGTAGGACAGTAGGTCCCTCACTTAAAGGCAGCTCAACATGAGAGAGCTTTAGTTATTGTATTTTGTATTTTATGTTCTCACGATGCAGTGTTTATTAACCAGTGCAGTTCGCCTAATGACACTGATCAGGGGACCGTGTTCCCTACCCATGATCTAATGTCTTTAACATCCAGTGAAACAGCGAAGTTTCAATAATTTAATTTCCGATGTGGCTTTGTGCTTATTGAATTAGATTTTGTATTTTTTTAAATAAACAGTCTGCCTGATTCCCTCAACAATAAAGTGGTTTTGGTGCCAATTAACTAGGATACTGATGCTGCCCAGTTCTTAACAGCAGCAGATTGTGATTGAGGCATTATAGCTATTAGCTTTAGTGTCTGTTGTTTCCTAGATTATACTTTTTAGGTCAGAATATGAGGTGTACATGTTTGATTTTAAACTAATGCTTGGGATCATATTCATACCTTTGTCATCACAAAGTGATGGTGAAAATATTTTTGTTCCAGCAGCAGTCGTAGCAACCAGAGCCTGACCGATATGGATTTTTGGGGGCCGATAATAAAAAAATCTATACAGATATATCTGCCAATACAAAGTAAATATTGAAAACATCGTCGTCAACAACATAATAATTGGCATTCCTAAGATACTGTTACTAAACCATTATCAAGAAAATAAAAAGACAACACAAATACAGCCTGTATATTAAATTACATATTAAATTAAGAAAACACTGCAATGCAAAAAAGATGGTTACGTAAAGTGTCACATCTTTTTTGCATTATTTATTATGTATTTTTGTTATGTAGTGATAATTTAGAACCTTTAGAACCTTTATTATGTTTGTCTACTTTTTGTGCAAGATGCAAACCTCATCTACTTCAAACCAAATCAACCCTTCTGGGTTACAAATAAAGTCACATGAACCCACAGTAAATGAGAGGGACAGTGAGGAAAGGTGAGATAGAAGAGTATAAATGGAGTGGTTTGGGGGCTGGGGTGTAGAGAGCCAGGGGAATGAAGACGTGCGTGGATGGCAGCGAAGCACCTCACTGTAATAAGTAAACACATCACAGCCCCGTGCGATTTATTGCAGGGCCTGGATGACATTTTCAGCTGTGGGACAAGGAGCCAGAGTCCTTTTTTTTGACACAGAGGACAAATCCTGCATTCTTATTCTTGCATTTCCCCAGTGAAGAAAGGGCAGTCTGCTTATCTCACAAAAAGAGGAGAATCCAGCCACTAGGGCTGAAAAGGGGGAGAGATATTGGAAAATAGGGGTGGGAGGTGGCAGCCTGATAAAGAGTCGAGAAGTGAACCATGGCAGGAATAATAAGTCGTTCCTGTTATTGATTCCTTTGTATGTATATTTATTATTTGCTTGAGGATTCCACCTGCTGCAAAGGGCATGCTGAAGTTGCACAAAGAATCCTTATATTGCATCAAACGCTGGCAGTTGGTCCAGCGTACTTGAAAATTCCAAATTGAAGTTTCAACATCTTTTAGAAAACTGAAGTCATGGATCATCAAATCCACAGTTCAACAGGTCAGGTCTTATCTACAAGTCATGTCTATTTTGTGCATTGATAAAAGTTTTAAAATGAAAATAACAAAAACAACGGTTGAAATTGAAAAAATACCCTGATGGTATTTACCGAAGCTCCTAATGCAATGTTTACAGAATTGATTTGTTAAAATAAATCAATAAGAAATACAACACAAGCAAACGGAGCAAATATCTTCAACATCTTCATCAAAAAAAGAAAACACTGTAAATACTCACGTTAGTGAGTATTTGGTATTTGGTTGCATCTGGTTGTGTTGGAAATATTTAGCAAGTATTTGGTTGGGTTGTGAGTATTTGATTATTTTGTGAGTATTTGGTTGGGTTGTGAGTATTTGATTAGTTTGTGAGTATTTGGTTTGGTTGTGAGTATTTGGTTAGTTTGTGAGTATTTGGTTGGGTTGTGAGTATTTAACAGTGTTCTGAGTATTTGGTTGTGGTGTGAGTATTTGTTTGGGTTCTGAGTATTTGGTAGTATTGTGAGTATTTGGTTGTGTTGTGAGCATTCAACAGTGTTTTGAGTATTTGGTTGTGTTGTAAGTATTCGGTTGTGTTGTGAGTATTTAACAGTCTTGTGAGTATTTGGTTGTGTTGTGAGTATTTGGTAGTATGGTGAGTATTAGGTTGTGGTGTGAGTATTTGGCATTTTATCTTTGTTATCTTCCTTTTCTTTTTTACTAACAAAAGCAAATTATTAACTTATTGTCTTTAAAAAAACAAACGCAAAAGTGCAATTTCACAGAATATGGTTTTGCATTACCAGGAATCCAAAATGAGAAAATGCTAGTTGTTCTATAACTTGTTTGAGATTATCTATGATAACAAATAGATATGTTCTGTCCATAACTACAGTTAATACAAACTAAATAGATGGATGTTTGAAAGGATTAAGGTTCAGGACAGGGGTAAAGTGAAAATAGCAGGAACCAATAAAAACTGCTATAGACCCCATTATGCTTCTCAAAACTGAAAAATCAATATTATACCTTGCTGAACATCTGTAGATGTGGGGAGGGAGTATTAGTGTGCTGCTGTGGCTGTGCATTTACCCATAAAGAGACCCACAAGAGGGCAGTAATTTGTTGATGTCCATGTCAGTTTAGATGTGGCTGTGAGGGAAAGTTAATGCTGAGGTGCATTCCTTTGCACCAGTAATGGGTGGAGACACGAAACCACACAAGACTATTAAACACTCTCAGCATTAGGCCCGGCGTAGTATTGACATCTACTTTCTCCACCACTAAGCTTTTCTCTAAAGCTCTATGTTTCATAAAGGAGTTTTTGGCAACTTGAAATAAGCTGTTTCCATTTGTCCTGTCACATGTGTAAAGAAAGTCAATTTTGAACTTTACTGTAATTTTCCACTTATCCCAAACTCTTATGTGCAACAACTGAAAATGACTTTAATATAATTTAACTACATCTGCATAAAATAAATAGATGACTTCCGAGAGCATCACCTCACGTCTTCATCTCCGTTAGGTCGTTTGCGGAGGTCTCTCTGGCAGCCAACATGTATACGTCAACAGTGTAATCATGAGGAAATGCCTGGGAAGTGTTTTAACCTGCCCATCTTAATCCAAAATGCCACAACACTAAATCAGGCCGGCGCAGAGCAAATATTCCAGTCATTTTTTGGCCGGGCCTCAGCTGCTGGAGTTTGCACAGCTCTCTCTCCCTTTCTTCTCTCTGGAGCACTTTGGCATTGACCCTGCATAGCAGCATACATTACAGAAATAGTCTGCCTCTCCACTGGGCCAAGGCACCATGTGTTTGTGAAATATTTATTACATACATTACACTCTATGGTGAGGACCACGCCCGTGGCTTCAACTTCAGTGCTCCTGAGCAAGGCACCCAGACCCTTCAGTGAAGCTGCTCAGTGCCTGTGCTGTGTTTGGACTGGGCAGACTCTTAGGTATGACTGCATGTGACTGTGCAGCGGGGCGTTATTGCGAAAGACCACATGTTCTCAGCACAACCCTCCCAGGATAAATAAAGGTCTAAAAAACACACTTAAGCATTGGCCTCTGACTGCAGAACATGTAACAGAGATATTCTGTCATCCTGTTGGGACTCTCCAGCATCTATTAGTTTATGATTGATTCCACATGCTCTTATTTTGGTCTTAAATCAATGTGGAATTTGATTTTTGTATCATGTAGTAATTTTGTTCCATGCAGTCCATCTCAGTCTCAGATGTGGGGATGTTTATTACTGTACCTCGACCAAGTATGTAGTCACCCTTGTTTGTTGGTTGGTTTGTTTGTTAGCAAGATTACACAAAAACTATTATGGATGGATTACCATGAAACTTCGTGGTAAGTTCGGTCTTTAAATTTGAGTACAGATCAGGATCAGGGGGAGGATCCAGGATTTTTTGGGCACTTTCATTAACTTTGCCAAATACATTTTTGTTAATTCACAGTGGTATGTGCTCCTGAGTGCCATTCTTTACTGTTAGCATAACAACAAACACAGGATGCCTTCAACGAGACAGCAGATGAATACCACCTCAAAGAGTGAGAGGGTGTGACCAGGCGACATTTCCCACACTCACCGTCCTAACCCCTGACTTCAAACAAGACAAGGTTTTAAAGGGGGAATTTCTGGAAGAAGCTCCACATTCAACACCTGACCAAAATTATTTAGATGCTTCGAATTTCTGAGCAAAATTCTCCTCTTGTGTAGTTCTGTTTCATGTGATATTTTTCGGTAAAGGGGGAAAAAAGAGAGAGCGAAAGTGTTAGTGCTGACCGTTGGTGTGAAATTTCTGAGCCTGTAAAATGTAATCACTACTGAAGGCCTCGGATCAAAATGAATAATGATATCTGGCCGGGGAGGCTAGTTCTCCTTTTAGAAACACAGCCTCTTGGAGGAGATAAGGGGAAAGAAAATAGTTGTTTCGCTATTCTCTTATCAGTGAGAACTGCATAATGTAATCGGACTCAATGGCATATCAGATCAATCACTCTGTCTGGGTGAGGCGGGAGAGAGGGAGAGAAGCGAGGTCATAGAAAAAAGAGAAATAATCCGTGAATTTATTAGATTAAGACTGACCTTTTTCTTTTCCACATTGACTTTTCATACAGCAGAATGCAGTTATATAAATGATACCTGATGAGACATTCGTTGCTTTTTAAGATGTTATTGGATTTAACTCATGAAACGTTCTACTCTCAGATAGCACTGGGTTTGCATAACATACGGGTATGTAAGAGCACAGTTCTTGTTCTATTCAATGTGACAACAGGACTAGTTAAAATACAATATGTCAGCTGGAAATATTATAGAACAGACTGGAGAAAACCAACAGCTGCAGGTGAGTCTGTCTGAAATAGATTTGAAATAAAATATGTTTTCTACGGTTCAACTGCTATCAGCACAGGTTGAGCATCAGACGAGAGGCATCGTATTTTTCCTCTGCCCTCTAAGACATAATTCACTCCACGGCGTCATGAATCCAGCGAAAGCCGGCCGTCTCCATTATTTTTGCACATTATTGTGAATGTGGGCGCGCCTGCCTTTGTGTCTGTACCGAGCAGCGGCTTGGATGACTCTTTCTCCTTGAACAATATCAAGTGGAGGTGTGAGATGATTTCAGATTCTGTCTCTGCGCCGTGTTTCCCGGCTCAGCCAGCATCTGATTACCAGGACCTTGTTGTGTTGTCTGGAGAATGCAACAAAGAGGGAGGTGAGAGTTGAGAGAAGGGGAGAGAGAGGGAACAGAGGAAGGGTATAGTTCTCTGGGGTGCGACAACAACAGCGCACAGCACATCTGTCGAGATGACCCTCTGGGGACCAGCTGTGGATTTCTGGAGCTAATTGAAAAGGCTGCTCCAACAAATGTACAGGCTCCCCTTTCTTTGGAAAACACATGATAATGGAATTCTCCCTCTTGCATCACTTGCCCCCAGCCACACCACTTTACCCATTTATACTTTGTTTTCCCTCTTTTCCCTTTTTGCTCAATATCTCCCGGCAGTCACCATCATCATGTGTGCTAGTGGTGCCCACAGCAGAGTGGAAGACGCTTACTATGCCAGTCACTTCCTTCCATCTCTGTGTCCCTGAGAGACCTAATTGATATTCCAAAGCTGAGTTGGAGCTGCATCTCGGGCTCACCTTAGTCATTAGTGAGCCCCACAGGGCTGTTTGCATTATAATCTCTGATTTAGATTGTGTGTTGCCTCCGTGTCCTTCCCTCGAGGTTGAGCTGCACGTGCAGCTCAACCTCGAGGGTTTGTTTCTCATCATGCCTGACTTACTTATGAAGCAGCATGATAAAGCCAGGGGCATGTTTATGTGTGTCTGCTTTTCTTAATCACAAGGTCTTTCCTCATGAGCCTGTTAAACACTGGTGGATTCTCCATCAGCGTAACATTCTCATCAGCACCAAACAAGCACACATTTCTCCCCACAGCTCTCGGTTCCCTCGGCTAAACCAAACCACAGATTAACATCAATTACATCACTCTCCCTCATTAATGTCACCACACTGTGGGGATGTTAGCCATTGTCATGGCGATGTACAGTACCTGTTGGAGAATTATCTCTCTGTGTCCTCCCTCCTCCATCTTCATCCACTGATTTACACCTCATTAGGTCAACTGCATCAATGGCATCATGGAATAATCTCAGCCCCCTTGATAAGGTTCTGTGAACTCTGTGCCGTCATTATGGAAGGAGTTAGGTCTTTCTTCAAACAAATGGATTGCAGATTTTAGGACAATATAAGAGACATATGAACATTTGTACATGATGTTTGGCCAATGAAAAAGTGTTATTAAGACATAAATACCCCATTTATTGTTGCTCATTCTCTCGCTCCTCTCGGATGATCCAGTTCATCAGAACAAAGGAAATGACATAGCCAGCACTGTTATGTCCAAAAAGATCCCACTGGGAACAATCAAGACCATTTTGGTGTTTACATCTTCATGAGAAGGGAGTTAGAAACCTACTTTAATTGACTGAGGCATGAGAATATTATGTAAAACACTTGGGCTTTTCAATCCTGGCACATACAAAATTATGTATTTCACTATAATGTGCAGGATGAAACAGGTGGTAATGTCTAACAAGATCCTAATCTCCCTGGCTGCAAGCCTGAGCTTTTATTGTACCTTATAATATTGAATTTTACCCATTACACATATTCACAGCATGCATGAGGGACCACGTAAAAGAGTTCTGATGTTGTGTACCTGCACTTTATAAATATGATCCAAGTTCATGGGCAACATAAAAAAGCATTTTTGTCCTGGAAAAAATTCCCTTGGGGTCAATTAGTCCATCGATTTAAATTAATTTTATAAATAAGAGGATTGCATGCTTCATTTTCATGTTGTGCTATGAAAGAAAGATTAAAATTAAACGATTGAAGGCATTTAAATTGTTTGTATCTCCTGGTATTTGGATCCTGGATTCTGAGCCAAGCAGAGAGTGCAGGTGCCTGATGACTCACCTTGAACGAAACTGAAATTAATGAAAAGCAGGTGGGTACTTCAAAGGCTGACTGCTCCAGCAGTATGACCACATATACTGGCAATGTCCAACCTCAGCTGCTGTACTGTATCTCTGTATCTCTAAGATACAGAATAAATAGATAATGATTGTGGTTCAGTCTAAGTATTTTCATGTCTGGTACAGAAAGTACTTATTAGTATGGGCTCAAATGATATATAAAGGATTTTATCCCTTTAACTGACCTACTTCAACACCACACTATCTTTGATCAATGCTCCTAAGCTTGACATTCCTTAATGTTTGGATGTTTTAATAATAATAATAATAATAATTGGATTCTTGCCATGACCCCAAATAATCATTTGCAAAATAGCTGGAAATGTTACACACTAAATGCGGCCACGGCAATGTTTTTAATGTTTTTCCACCAGATCACAGATGAGGAGGGAAGCTGCAAACAAAACGCTGAATGCATCAAATTCTTCAACCGACTTCAGGAAGTGGTTTATCGCCATGTCTGACATTGAATACACAAATTTAGGCATCACAGAAGTCTTAATATTTTATTTCATTTTTGCTCAACAGTAGCTACTTTGTTCCATTTAAAATCCTAGATTACAAATGCAGTGTATATTAAGTATGGCAGGAGAGGAGATGTTCTAAAAATACATTTTCTCATCAGGAGGGATCAAATAAATATATTGCAGTGTACAACTTTTGCAACATCTGACAGCTGCAAAGTTTAAATAGATTTATTTTCCATAATCGTTATCTCTCTTCTCTTTTTGTCATAATGTTCCGTCAGCTGTTGAAATTAGCATCTGCATTGAGCAAAACCATGTTTCCATGGAAATGAGGAATCTCTTGACAAACATGTGCTATCTGCCTGATTGAAATATATCAATCAATCTAAAAGCTATGATCACTTGATTATGCCCAGTCCCTGGTTTCAGTTAAAGATGAATCTATAGAAAACTCTATGGATGCAGAATAAGGCCACAATATTAGTTGAATGATATATTTCTTAATCAAACCAAACCTTAAATATTCAACACAAGTCTGGACTATAAACACTGATAAATGAGTTCTAAGATGTGAGAGGTTGCATACTGTGTTGACTCTGACTGACTGAGGTTGAATGTAGGTTTCAGTATGGAACAAGCATCTCTAGCTCTGCAGCTAAAGGTTGCACGCAGCAGGATGCCCACTCCCTGGGCTTTCCCCCTGTGCCACATAGTCTCTCAGATCAATGTGTTCTTTCACTGCACTTCACAGGGTACATGGTGTTTCTTGCAGACAGGAGACGCACACAGCAGTCACACAAAAACAACCAACCTTGCCTCACAACTTCATCTAATCTCTTTGAAATGTTTCAGTGACAGGGTTTCAAGGAATTCTGGGACTCTCTGTTGGTCTGCCTCTTTAAAGCAGCAACTTCTATCTCAGAGGAAAATCTCCTGGGATCAATCTGTAATTAAAGCCGAATCGCCTCAAGCCCAATTTAACTACTGAAAAGTCTAAGGGCATGTAAGACAAATGCAAAGAGTATGAAATGAAAACAGGAGTCATCAACAAAGAAGAAAAGGAAAAAGGAAGGCTTTGAAAAGCACTAAACAAAGTGGGACAGTGTAAGCTCAGAAGAATTTGACACTGTTTTTCCATTTTGTGTCATTTTGAAGTAATTTCTCCTCATAAGCTATTAAAAAAACATCTACTGCAAAACAGTGCTGAAAAAAATTCAATAAAATAAAAAAGAACATTCAGTAATTAATTTGGCAATAGAATATTTGCTTGTGGTAATGAGCAGTTAATGTTAAATATGAAATACAAGCTTGGAAGTGAACCTGCTGACCTCTCAAATTAATACAACTTAACAAATTAACTCAATAAATCTAATAATTATCCTTCACAGTAAAGTCTTATCAGATATTTTGTAAAATACATGTGGGTGTGAATGGTTGTTTGTCTCTGTATGTCTAGCCCTGTGACACGCTGGTGACCTGTCCAGGGAGGATCCCGCCTCTGGCTCAATGTCAACAAGGATTGGCTCCAACTCCCCCCGTGACCGTCAAAAGAATAAGTGGTATATATAATGGATGGATGAATTTTGTAAGAGGATGATGGAAGATCTTATATAAAATTTACACAGATGATCCCACTTTTTCTTCAAAGTAAATTTTCAATGGATCGTTCACTGTCAAAATTAAATAAAAATAATGCTTTTAAAAAGTGAGTTTGGTCATAATGTTGTGTGAGGGAACAGTTCATGTGTGTAGATCCAGATGTGAGTTATACTGTAGATATACATATGGATGACATTTCCATATTCATGCGCTCTACTGATGTTGAATCTTACCTTTGTAGTTTGTGGAGCGAGATGTTGCTTCCCACTGTTTCAGAGAGACAAAGTGAACACTGACTGCTACAGCCCTGTGCGTCTGTTGTCCCGTCTCTCCTCTGTGATCGTTGCCCATGCAAACCATTCTAAGAAATACCTCGCAAACTGCTGACTTTGATAACGACGGTGAGATCTGATTCTGTGTGCATGCACAATCAAGGGGTACAATCAACAATCAACAGTCACTGAGCTGAATTGTGTTTACTAATGACTTGTCTCTCAGAACATGTGTGTAATTGAGGGTCTCATAAAGCAACAGTGCTTTGATAGTGTTCACAGACAACAACACACACAGTGTTGTCTTGCTGGGGAGCCAGGCATGTATGCATGTCTATTGTGCATTCAGTGCACTACAGGCAGCGAGGGGAATGAGGGGTGGAGAGGTGTGTGTGTGCGCGTGTGTGTGGGAGGAGGGCTTTGAACACACTTACCTAATTGACCACAGTTTGATATTTTTTAGGGTGCGGTGTGCAGAATGCATTTCTCAATATGTCTACCACATAAACAAAGAATTGTTTTGAAGGGCGGACATTATTTCATTGACATGAGGTCATATTAACAGAGACTATATTCTGATTATTTACTCGTTGTTTGTGCAAATGACACACACATGACTTACCTCAACAGCGCTCTATGTTATATTTTACCAGAGGATGCAGTTGAAAAGAAATTGTTGTGTATTGTGTGAATTGCATCAGTGAATCTCTGGGACATGATGCCCCTGTTACCAATTAGGTAATTTCCCATCTGCACATGTTTATTGTAACTGCTAAAGGTTTAAAGGAAAAGCAACGAGATAACAAGCGTTTGAAAAAAGTGGAAAAATCAAGTTCATGGTGTTTGTGCTTGTAACAAGATGAGCAAAGAATTCCAGCCATTGAACGTGAGATGTTTTGTACAGTATGACTGGATGCCTTCACAGATGGTAATGTTGACTCTGGAGCTCTGGCTGCTGCAGGCCAGGAAACATCACTAGCACTAGGGCCATGTGAGACCACTGTTAAAAAAAAAAGAAAGTTTGAGATTTTTCTTCACAGCCCATTGTAAGCAATCAGGCAAATAGAAGCTTGCGGTCTTGTAGTGCACAGGCACTTCTTTTCAGAAGGCAGAGAGCAATGCTCAGTCTACTGACAGGCGAGCCAGCAGACCGACAAGAAGTCAGGACATATTCTCATAGCACTAACAGACGGTAACACCACCAGTGGGTCTCCTGAAGCCCACTTTGACTCTCCTGGGTGTGATTGCTCCTGACTGCACATTCATCCTCGTCTG
This sequence comes from Paralichthys olivaceus, assembly GCF_024713975.1. NCBI lineage: Eukaryota > Metazoa > Chordata > Actinopteri > Pleuronectiformes > Paralichthyidae > Paralichthys > Paralichthys olivaceus. The sequence continues at coordinate 11,175,701 of NC_091093.1, forward strand.
TTGCTGGCAGTGAAACCCTGCAGATGCACTCAACCGCAGGCCTGCTTCTCAACCCTGCATCTGTCTCAACACTTGCACTTAAGCTGTGGGAAGAGGACTCGCATGTTTTATTGACACAGCTACAGGTGGTTTGAATTTTAGCCTCTGGTGGACTGGGAGGGTTTTTTCCCGCGTGGTGAGTTGCAGTGTCTTTGGAACCAGTATGTTGTCTATTGTTGTGGGATGTTTGGTATTCACCCTGCTGGGCTCAGGGCAGGCTCAAGTTGCTGTACAGACTGAGGGCCAGAGCCAGGGCCAGAGCCAGGGCCAGGGGCAGGTAAGCTCTGCCACTCCATGGAGGCAGGTGATTCAATGGGAGAACAATGGACGGGTGTTTAGCCTGCTTAACAGTGGAGCTGAATATGTCCCTGCTCGAGCAGGGTCCCAGGACAGAGCTCCCAGGGTGGTTGTGGCAGATTCTCATCTGCGCTCACCAGGTAGACCTCAGGGCGGCAATGTCCGCCGACAGGCCCCTTCAAGAGGATCCTCTGAGACTGTCCGTGGGCAGGCAAGACATCCTTTTGGCTTTGGGCAAGTACCTGATAATTGGAGATTAACTGCAGGCAGCACAGGTGGAAGCCAGTTCCAGGGATCATCTGCCACTCGCTTCAGGCCATCCACAGGCTCTTCATCCTCTTCATCATCATCCTCATCTTTCTCTTCATCCTCTTATAATTTACCATCCTACCCACAGTACCCACAGTTACCTCCACAGTCCCCCTTCCAACCAGTGCCTTATGACCCTAGTTTTGTGGAGGGACCAGCCAGGAGCTATGAGCCTCCCTTTCAACCTGTTGGCGGTGGAGGATATAATGCTGGAGGTTACGGTGTTGGCCAGGTTTATCCTGGAGGAGGGTATGTAGGTGGTGCGGCCCCAGTGCTCCCTGGCTCTCCTTCCGATTTTGCTGACGACGGCTACCGTTACTTCCAGTCTTACAGCTACGGGCCCATTCCTGCTGTTCCTCCACGTGCAGCACAACCACCATTCACAGATGGTCTGGACCGCAGATACACCCACAGTCTCTACAATGAAGACTCTGCTCCTGCTGTCCCTCTCCCAAATCCCAACCAGGCCACACCGATGTTAGTGGACAGGACTGGACCGGCAGTGCAACCACAAATCAGGAGCCCTCAATATGAGCAGTTTCCTCCATTTGGAAGACCCCAACCGCCTTTCATGCAACCCATTCCTGCAGGAAGAAATTCTCCAAACTCTGCCCTTGAGAACCCCAATATAAACGTTGGAAGTGTGTACCGGCAGGAACAGATAGGTACAGTACGCTTGGATTTTTGTGAACTCAAACAATTTATCCTTTATTTCTTATTTTGTTCAGGGAACTTTAACCAAATATTTGAAGTCTGTGACACATGAGAGGAGTAACAGTTGATGCTGATTTTGAGGAATGTGTTGTAAAACACTTGAAATATTTGAAATTGCCAGGGGAAAAAACGAGAGAGTTTATTTGTAGGCATTCACCAAGGTATTTCTATCTTTTGAGGCAGATTATCAAAAGACCACTATTTGATTTCTCTTAATGCTGGACATATGAATTCAAAATATGTCGAACCCAGGGGTGTGGAGCGCTCACAACCCTCCTTAAATACACAGCCATGTTTCTCCAGTATAACTCTTTCATGTCAGACATATGAAGTAATCAGAATGAAACAGACGCTCAAAAGTCTGCTGTTTATTTACTTTACAAACAAAGTGAAGTGGACGTAAGGTTCATCTTTTCCCACATGAAGGGTTATTAGAACCAGGTGTTAAGAGAGCCCTGCCAATGAACAGAGAGCACACACACAAAAACCACTGTGTTTTTGTGAGGGCGGTTCTGTTCCATAAGAAAGAGGGTCTGAGGCGTGTGGAGTTTTGCAATAGTGGTGACCTCATAGTGGGGCTTGTGACGGGGTGGTGGGGGTGGGCAGTGGTTGCCTCTTAGGTTTGAGGACAGGAAAGAGGAAAGAAGGGGTGGGGTGGGGTAGTACAGTTCTTCACCATTCCCTGAGGGAGAGGGAGAACATGGAAAGTCCCAGTAACACATGGGGTCCATTGCTTCAGCTACAGGAAATCGGGGAAATATTTAGGCAGAGTTAGGCCTCCTTGGAGGTGGGGGGATATGTGAATGGAAGTGTCAAATCCTGCAGTAACATAAACTCTTTCTGTAACAAGGCAGACCGTTTCTGTAAATCTATTAGCAATTTATCAGGAGATGAGGACCTCTAATGAAATTCTTAATTATGCACATTTAGATTTTCTGTTTTGATCTCTGTTGTGCTGTATTACTTGCAAACACCATTTATTAGACTCGATATGCAGATGCCTTCATGCTCTCTGTAATCATTGTGATAAGGATTCAACCATTGGGAGCTGTTGAAGAGTTGATATTTGTATTGCCCTTCCCTAATGGCACAGAAGCTATTCCAGTATTGTTAAAACTATGGCGATCTACAGGTTTTGACTTGACTACTAACAGAGGTTGTATAAAACAATCTTAAAATACATTGTTGTGTGGTATCAGAGGCAGACTGCTAATGACATAATCTGTCAATTTCATCATTGTGGCTACTGGGCACATTTACGGTGTGGACTTAGCATTGGTGGGCAAGCATGGTAACAAACCTGGCAACCATGCAGATAACTGCAGTAATTAAGTTTACAACCAAACAAAAATGTCATAGCAAAGTCCCTTCCCATTCATTGTGTAACCCTCATAAGAAACAACATGTAATGTGTGTTCAGAGCAAATACACATTTAAACCACATGTGAAAATTGCATCTTCTGGATTTAGCATCAGCCAGGCACAACAGCCAATGACCAAAGGGGACGATGACCTAAGTTAAAGTGATATGCTAAATGAACTTTTGTGTTTAGGTATTACTCAATAATCTTTCCTGTTATGTCATGCAGGCAATTGTAACATATGCTTGATTATGTTCATAACCAACATGTTTTTGTAGGGAGATAAGTGTTTATCTACCAGAGTCACAGGGAAGTCAGGGTGGATGATTTGTATTCAAAGGCCAGGGTTTGCTTTAAGCATCAAATGCACTTTCATTAAAGGTCCAGTGTGTAAGATTTAGGTGAAAGGGAACTATTGGCAGAAATTTAATGCAGAATAATCCTCATGATGTTTTCACTAGTTAGTTTCATCTAAATTGTTTGAACTGTAGTTTTCTTTACCCTAGAAAAAGCCCCTTTATATTTAAATACTTTATATTCACATCAAGGGGGAAAAAAAAGCAATTATTAAGGCTAATTTGCTAAATTACCTTTTCTTTATTGTGTTATAGAAAATATAATCTGATTATTAATACGGTTCTTTCTAAATAATTCATGTTGCACGGTAGTTGAGCATAAAAAGCGTTATTGTAATGCAAAGATTGAAGAAGTGGAATGTGTGATATATTTTGTTCTCTCTAAATACCGATTGACAGTCAAGCCAACAAAGATCAACATCAGTCTGATTTGCTAACAAATTGGGTGAGAGGCACTTCTAAGATGCTGCAGAGTGGAACCTGACTGAGCAGCTTTGGTGATGGTGTGTTCTAGTTTGGAAAGCTACAGTTTTGTGGGTGGTTTTGTGAATAATAAATTGCTTTTAATGAAGTTACATGGCAAAGATTAGTTAAAAAAGTCTGCATAATGGCCAAGCTATGCATCTTGCAGCAAATCGTCATTTCATGTCACTCTTTGTTACTCTCACACTCCCTGACAAATTCAGCAGCATAGGTTTGAGTAATTAGACCATAAGTGGTTCTGAGTAATTCACCACAATGAAAACCATTTTAGTGTTACAATTACTGCTATTAATAATAACAATGATAATAATAATAATAACTTGCATTTATCTATCACCTTTCATGGTATCCAAGACCGCTTTACAGAGAGGAAAAAATACAATAACACAGAATAGATTAAAATACTTAATTATATAGATTTAAATCAATTTAAATTGACCACCAAAAATCAATTGGTTGATAAGCATGAAAATAGATGCACTAGTGTTTATTGTAATAAGAAAAAGTAGAGCATAAACTGTCTGACAAGGGAAGATGTGAAAGTATTGATATGATTTCTGTTTTTTCATTATGAGAAAACCTCAATAAATTCAAATCTGTCAGTCCTCAAAGCTCATAGCTTAAAGCAGAAGAGAGAGGGAGCCCTCATGTCTTTTATTAAGCTAAAAAACCTGGCAAGATCCACTTCCTTCTCTCTGTGCCCCACTTAGAGTGTAATGTGTGGCTTTGTCACATGCTGTCGAGAGCTGATCAGCTTTGGCTTCTCAATACATTTTATCTCTCTGAAAGAGACCCAATTTCACATTTCAAAAGATTAGAGGGCAGAGAACAAAGCCTTCTCAGGGAGAGAGGCAGGAAAAAAAATGGAATTGATGCTGCTGTTGGAAAACCTCAGCGTTTCACACTGGTCTTACAGTGTTTACATGGTCTGGCCCAGGAAGCTTCACGCTATCCTATATGTCGGCCTCAGAGAGACAGCTGTCAGATGTGATGTTTACACTACACCTGCAAAAGGCAGGGCCTTTATTTAAACTTGCAGCTGGGGAGGCAAGAATCACCTGGTTGTTAAAAGCCGGTAATGATAAAAGAGGATACTTCCTATGTGGTTTCCATAAACACATCATGAATAAAGCCCTTCATGTTTCCCAAAATCAAAGATAATATTGCTCAATCGTCTATCTTCTGTACTCTCTGGTAAAAACGTACTGCAGAGGCTGGAACATAAAGGATGTACATCACTTTCATGATTATGTTAATGCTTCTGGGCTTAGAGGTCAGATGGTTCGAGTTGCTTGAACAATCTCACGTTAAAACATGTCTGGCCTTCATGAGCTTAAGAGAGAGGGGTGATAAGCTATGTCAGAGACCCCTGCTGGCAAGGCCTTTATTGGGAATGAGACAGAAAGATATTCACTCTGACAAGTCAGGCCTGTTTTTTTGTTTTTTTTGCTTGTTCCTCAGGTTTTCCAACAGACTTGGTCAGCAGCCCACTTTAAAAACAGGAGTAGTGTGAGATCACTGTTGTTTTACTCTGGCACGCACGTTCTCCGGGTCTATGTCTCTGTCTGGCTCACTTGCTGAATCACCTCTGCCCCTCTCCATCTCTCCATCTCTTCATCTCCGTCACTTGTTTGCAGAAAACAAAGTATGAAAAACGTTGACTGTATTGCATTCAGCCCTCCTTTGACAACTTGGAGATATAGCTTAGATATTTCAAAGTTTTTCCTTATTCCCAAAACATTCGGCTCCTGTGGTTATGGCTTATCGTGCTGTGTTTAATATACTGAAGTACAGGCTGAAATATCACATACATGTTAATGTTTGGAGTCGTGAAGGTTCACGACATGTTGCCAAGGAACCAAGGTTTTTTTTTCCTCAAATGATAAAATATATTTGCAGGTCAAACAAATGTTGTTGAGTTTAGTTGATGCCTTTTCAAACTAAAATGTAAAAGTATGGATGTAGCCTTAAACTATTGGGAGATCCAGGTTTACCATTATGCTCTCACCCCTGTCTGAGAGGCACATATGCAAAAGCATGATAATAATCTTGAATGCACAGTGATTATTGGCCAATGGCGTTTTCTGACGTGGTCTTGAACTGCAGGCCCTGTCACTGCATCATTACCCAACGAATCCTCCATCAGCACCACCATATATATTTAACAAGTAATACAAAATTGATGACAAATATGCAGTTTCAGGCTGGAATGCAGAAATTTAAAATTGACGTGTCTTGAAAAAACATCAGTCATTGACAGTTGGATTATTTTAGGTTCCTCCCCCATGGGGGTTATGTTTTCACCCCTGTCTGTTGGTTTAGATCTTGTAAGCAGGATTACACAAAAACTACTGAGCTGATTTTCAAAAAACAAGAAAGAATCCTTCAAATTTCTGGGTGGATCCAGACAAAAGGGCAGATACAACATTGTGTTTTTTGACATTCTCACTGATTTCCCAGAGAATAATTCATGGATCTTGGTGAAGTACAAATATGGTTTATTTAGGGAACTGGTATGAGTGTGTGTAGTTTGTGTGTAAAAACTCAGATCCAGCAGATTTAATGTGCTATCTTAAGAGGACTGTTAGGACATGGTGGAGGTGCAGTCCATTGAGAGCCAGTCTAATTGTAAATGAAATCATAAAAACTGTGCTATAAATACATTTTATGAGCTTATTTACTTCTATTGAGGTGTTTAAGTAATTACACTTTTTTTAAAGAAATCTCACAAATGTGTGTGAACAAACTGCTGTTCTCCGTTGTAAAAAAACAGAAAAAGTTGTGATGGTCTGAAATGACAATATAGACTGAACAGTCTTTCTATCTTTTCAGGTTTTCCTGACCTGGTTCCTGATCCCAATTATGTCCAGGCCTCCACATACATACAGAGAGCGCACATGTATTCTCTCCGCTGTGCTGCCGAGGAAAAATGTCTGTCAAGGTAAACTGAATTCTGGATGCCCTTTACTGCCGAGCATTTATTTATTTATACATTTCTCTACTTTTTTAGTGTGTTCATTCTCATGTCGCAGCATCTAGAATGCTCTTGCCCCCAGGGGTTATGTTTTTTATGTTTCAGGGACAACTGTTTTCATTGTAATGGTTTTTCTTGCGTCTTGAGGGCAGCATTGAGGCTCAGTGTTTAGATCCTCTGAAAATATCAAATTTAGGTCAATATAGTTTCTAATAATTAAACCTGTCTTCCAAACACACACATTATTCCATTACAGGGGATATAAGTGCTCAGTATTATTTGTATTTATTTGACCAATCACAACTGTCTTTGGGGACACTAAACCCAGGATGCAGATTATTAAATAGGCAAATTTTCTGCAAAGGAAATTGTCATAAGAACAGTTAAAAACATATGTTGACTTTGTGGTTGCATGATCCAGATCTTTAGAAAATTTAGCACATTTGTAGTGCATATCTTGTTGTGTTTCCTGCAGCAAAGGGGATTTTGAAAATGGTAACACGCCAGTAGGAGTGTGCTTAATCTTTCTGAAATAGGTGCTCAATTGTCTACATCTGGTGAGTTGGACAAGTAAAGTGAAAGCAATAAATTGTGTTTCCTCTCTTGATGTAGCCCTCAAATCGACTGGTTGCATGTTCAGGTTACACTCTGCTTCAGTACTTTACAAATAAAAAAATGTTTGAACTGCTTCACCTTTGAGTATCGTTACCCAGTGAATGAACCATTCACAATTCTAAAATAGCCCAGACAATTATATCCATTCTGTGAAATAATATCTGAAAGAGGTCATGAAATTTCTTTTACCAACAGCATAACAGTAAACCAAAAATCACCTTCAGGGATCCAGCCTGCCTTTAGTTTCATTTCTTTGTGTTTGTGAATAGAATCCCTTGAGCCCCGGCCCTGGGCCCTTTGACTGTCTCTGCACTAAGAACACTATTGAAATGATGGAAGTGTGCTGTCCCCATTGCTGCTCTATTTGCCCTCTTCCCGTCACAAGCACAGCCATCCCTCAAAGCCCTTTCATATCCTGTCTGAGTTTGCAGCAATCACATACAGATGGGCTGTTGTAATTTCCCATACACTCAAATGTCAACAACAGCCACAAGACATACGTCTTACATCTTGGTGGTACTGAGGTGTTGTGCCTCCTTTTTCGCAAAAAAAGTCAGTGTTCCCTGTGTCCATGTTAGAACTGTGAAGAAATGGCTGTTATGTGTAAGATGAATTATTTAGTAGATATCCTCCTCCTTCCAAGCCTTTTGCAATCCTGATCCTTTTTTTTCTCCTATTCCTTGTCTTAGTTATGAGAAACAGACATGCTGACATGCTTTTTGCTGCCACTTGTGCAGTTTCCCCTCACTGTTTTCTTGTTTGTTGTATTTCTCTGCAATTCAGCTCTGCCTATGGCCCTGAGACCACTGACTATGATGTAAGAGTCTTGCTGCGATTCCCACAGAGGGTGAAGAACAAGGGCACTGCCGACTTCATGCCGAACAGGCCACGTCATACCTGGGAGTGGCATAGCTGTCATCAGTAAGTGTTTAATACAAAACAGATTTTATCCTATCAGCTTGTCAGGCTTTACTCACAATAATATCAGCGGCTGTGGTAACCAGGGAGTCAACAAACACTTCTTTGTCGGTCTGATTTTATTCTTACAGATTCAATTTTTATGTCTGTCTAGAAATGGTTGCTGGGTTTGGTAATAACATGAGTTCTAAAAGTTGTAAAATTCCTGATACAGCTGTTTTTAATGGTGAATTTGTGAATAATAATGTTCTATGAATTATATTTAATGAATCTACTGAATCATGATAAAATATGTTTTGCACTTCTTTGTCCAATCAGGATGAGTCTTGATGCTACATCCACCAAGGCAGCAGCAAAGTAACAGCAGAGTTATAGGGTGAAAAAGCAATTCAGCTTACACTTATTATCATGTTGTGCGTTCATGAGGTGTTGGAGAAATCGGACAAATTTGTTCTGAACTGACCTGAACGCCATTTCAAGTCCGAACAACAATGTTGGTACACAAGTTGCAGGGTTTTAACATCATCACTTATAAACCAAATCAGCTTAAAATAGTAGCTTTTAGTGTTTAACTTCAGTAACAGGATCTTCCAAGGAGCAAGTGAATGCACATATAGAATTAAAGGGACAGTATGTAACCACTGTGTTATTTTGCACAAGTATTGCCATCTCACTAACTTTATTGAAATAAAGGCAGCATTGATGGCTAGATGTCTAAATTTCCAGCTGGGGCACAAACATGACATGGCCTGCAATGGGAAGGTTAGGTAAGCTTCATTCAAAGTAGAAATGGAATTCATGAATTACCTTGCTGATTTAAAAGACTCCATTCATTTCAGTTGAAAGATTCATAGTCAGTCTTCATAGTTTGGTCAATTTTGTTTGGCTGGACCACAACGGTGAAGTCAGCCTTGGAAATGAGAATGTCCTTGACAGATCGAGTGACTGACAGACTGATGAAGCTACAGCATTTGTCAGCTGATAAAATATTTGATTTTCCACATTTGCCACTGCTTTTTGAAATTATTGACATGAATAGTTTCCATTACATCTTCAGAAGGGCTTTTGCAGCCAGTGTTGCCGACTTAGAGCCTTTGTCACGACATTAACTGACTTTATGATACTTTTGGCGACTTCATATTTAAAAAAAAGTTTTTTTTAGTTTTGGCTTACACCTCTGTAACCATACCTCTCTGTCTCTCTTATTGAAATTGGCAGGCTTGGAAGCGACTGCTGGTCTTAATGGGCTGCATTTCAGTCACTATTTAATACTTAATTGTTGTCTGCCAACAGCAACAGAAAAACATGTAAATCAGAGCAACTTCATTCAGAATTTGCCAGTATTAAAATACTGTATATGTGAGCATAGATATTTTTACAGGTTTTATTTACTTTCCATTGAGAGTAGTTGTTCTTAGCATTTCTACAACACTTTTCAACTACGTCTTCAATTTTGCTCATTGCTGTTCCAAACTAGATTGAGCTAATCAGTTGCATCACCTTAACTGCACTAATAATAGTTAATTGTCCTTAATGGTAGGGTTAAGTAGTCTCTTAAAACATATTTTTATCTAATTTGTTAAAATCCTCTGTACATCCTGACAGCCATCATTAAATATAGTTGTCTGGGGAAAAAAAGAGGTGCCTGTGGCCCTTGCAGGACTCGACCAATCATTTCATTCTGACCAAATGGAATGACTGGCTGGCGTACCTGTCTGTTACTAACCAACCTACCTGCCTGCACACATCCGTGCTCTCACTGCACATGCCGGAGAGAAATACACCACTGAAGCAGAGACAATATCCAGAAGCCAGAGTCTAAGAAACGTCGGCTTCTAGCATTTGTTGTTGTGTTTTTGGGGCATAGCTTAGATGAGAGGGGATGCGATATATCAGTTACATGTTTTCAAATTGTAGGCTGCTCTCACTACTAACTTTTCCAGGATTAGCACCCTAGCTTTAAATATGTCCCTCTGTTCATTCAGTATGTTAGTAGTCCAAGCTGTCACATATAATTCAAAACCATATACAAGCATTACAAGCAACCCAGGCTTTATATCTCAGCAGCCAGTTATTACTGACATAATTATCAGATCAGAAGAGCCCTGTCTCGCAACGTTAAGCAATGTGAAAAAATTATCCCGGATACACCACCTCATTCACATCCACACCAAGATTTAATGGGTTCTTATTCCTTGGTCCATTTTTCATCCTTCGACCAAGGTTTGTGGAAATCCATTCTGTTGTTTTTGTGTGGTATTGCTTAAACCCAGAGATTAGTGAAAACATAACCTCTTTAGCGAAGGTAATAAGATGAGTTTCCAGTGATCCACTGCTCTTACCACTGATTCAGTATATGACACCAGTGGTTACCTTTGAAAAATGTGTTTATATATGCAGTGATCACCTCTAGTTCCAACTAACAATACAAGATCAGCAGTACTCACCCTCTCATCACTGGGAGATGACTGTAACCCACCCTCATAATCCCAGCAGGTCTCATTATATCTAGTGGACACTTAAGCAGCAAATGAGTTTGGATGTAAGCCTTGGTTTATAAAACATTATAGTGTTTACTTGTCATTTCTCTAGTAATGGCCCACCCCCAAAGGCATAACCCGGGCACTAACATTTCAAATGCCTGGGTTCATGGTGGGTTTGCAGGGCAGTGGGAGTCCTCTGTTGAAGTGGAGCACTGTGAGGTTGTTGACTTTGAAAGTTTGCACACAGTATGTTTCATTATGCTGTTCCAAAGAGGAGGGGGGGATTCGTTGTGGGGAGAGGGGAGGGGTCAAACCTATGGAGTTCATTTGAGAGTCAACCACGCGTGAAATAGAACAGCGGGTCGATACACTCGAATTCCACTGTACATGAAAAACGATGATATTAAGCATTGTGGCTTTGATCAATTCAGAGAGCAGTTCTCTCTCTCTCTCATTGTGTCTTCCTCAGTGGACAGAGCTTATTTGGTTTAGCCAGAGCGGCAGTGGCTCAGATCGAACACCTCTGTGGGGACTGCTAATGAGGTGATTCAGAGGCTATCGTCATTGTTTTATGACATGATATTCCATGTGGACTGGGCTCTTATCACACTTCCAGAGAGTCCGCACTGACACTTTATTGTACCAGGCTCTATACTGTCCTCATCTTAGAGGAATGTGGACTGGCCGTTTGGAGATTGGCAGTGTTGTTGCTGTCTGACATCAGTCTGCATTTATACAGCGGTTCCCAGGCGGCAGAAAGCCAAGGATAATCATTCCACTGACCTGTGTGATCAGAATGACAAATCAATCCATTTTTCCTGTCTGGCTGTGACACCAGATCACACAACTGTTAAGGTATATGGGTTACTGGGACGCAGTGTTTGGTAACAAAGAAATCTCTTTAGGGGGAAGTAAATCTTGAGCTCAGATTCTCACAATAAACTTCCCTGCCCTACATTTTTGTCGAATAAGCTGTGTGGTTGACAGCTTTGGGTCTCACTACATTCACTCTTCAGTATTAGAAGAAGGGAGGGGAACAGCATCCATTAGTGTGGGAAGCATGACAGTGACTGAAATTAACTTTTATTTTCTATACTAAGAATAAGTTAATCAAATAGTTCTTTATCATTAAATGTAGGATTAGTCATTTGTTTCTGTAAAACTTGTTATCTTCTTTGTTGAAAATCTCTTCACGTCCTGATAGCCATCAATAAATAAAGTCGTCCGAAAAGAAGAAAAAAAGCTAATGTCTATAGCCCTTCCAGGAATGTAATAAACAAAACCACTAATTTAATTTGGACTGAATTAAATGGTATACCTGTCTGTTTCTAACAGACCTGCCTGCCGTTGCTTTCCTTTGGTATGACCAGAGTCTTCCAGAGCCGGAGAGACATACAACGCTGAGGCAGGGACGATAGCCAGACGTTTGCGAGTGTGTAAGGAAGAAGTGAGCTTTTAGCTTTGACAAGAGAGCGGATGGGAGGGAGTGAGATGCATTCATTGCTTTTTTTAAGGATAGCTTAACCAACACTAGCTTTAAGCTACATGACCTTTGTTAGAAATATCATGGCTGCTGTTTGTGCAGGTCCTTGGACATACATGTTCATATCCTGATTGTACTTCCTGAAGGACAAACATTAGGCAAAAGCTGCTTAGTTATTTACTGTAGTCTTCTGTTTCACAACCGGAATTGTGATCTGAGCTTGTTTGTTGCAAGACAAGTGGAAAATGACTCATGACTATGAAAACGACATGGAATGTTTCGTACATTACGATTACAAGATTTTCTTGTTAAGTCCTTTATGTGTTCTTCCAACACCACATTCTCTGTAGCTGACATCGTCAGTAAGGGAGAATCCAGGAATCGAAGGGGGCCGGGGATCTTTCCAGGCACCTCCTAGCCCAGCTCCTCCCACTCACACTCTTTTCCTCTGCTTCCTATACTCTGTCGTTCTGTTTCACACACACACTCATGCATTTACATACTGTAGATAATCATCTGAAAATTGCAACTGTAATGAAAGCCAGGTTCAGGAAAACAAAGGCCCTCTAATTCCCTCCCTGATTCATGTGACAATATGTGATTGTATACACTCAATATGAATGTGTACCCATGTGTCTCATATAATCTAAGTATATAAAAGTCTATTAATGGACATGGATCCATACATTATCATGAACGAATAAAAGAGAGTAAGTTATGCCCACAGTCACAATAAAAATGTGTTCAGCCCCAGATAACATCTCACAGGTTTCTACCTGAGCGTTACTTCTAATTGGTTTCCTCTCCAATGGAAAGAATGAGTCTTTGAATGGTCACTTCACTTCATCAGTGGAAAGTACCCACTTTTCCAGCCAAGTCGTCTTTCAGTCTTTAATGACTGTTCGAGTTAAAGCTGTTGCTATGTTGAAACATGGGCCATGAAGTAAGGCCAAAGGACAATATTTATATAGTGTGAAATAGTCTGACTGTCAGAGAGCCAGTGCTTACCTCACCTGCTACAACAACTAAAGTCAACACCACTTAAGTATACTGTATGGTGCGATTTAAGAGTCACTGAAGAACGGAAGTATACCGTCAGTAACTGCAAAAAGGTGTCTTTAAGTCACTCTCATGCCACTATTGATTGCAATAGATCTGGAGTGACAGGTACAAAGACTAAAAGGTAGAATAAAGGTTTTAATGAGATGAGAGAGAACTTTGTTGTATGCCTTCTGCAAGTACATTCTCAACTGCAGCTGAAACTGCATAGTTAGTAACAACCTTATGGACGATACCATGAGACATGGCAAGCCCTATCTTGCCTCAGTGGAGGCATGCACTCTCAGAGCTCTGATTTTTACATCATGATCCATAAATTACTTCCTAAGAAAATCTGTGAAAATAAAATTCAATCATCTTACAAGAAAGTTATAGAAAAATTTTTGACGATTTCCAGTGTACCATCCTTCAACCAAGATTCATAGAAATCCACTAGTTTTTATGTAATCCTACTGACAAACCAACTAACAGACAGAGGTGAAAACATCCCTGGCAGATGAAATTAAAAACATTCATACTTCATAATAAGTAACTTTGGCAACAAGAAGGGAAACCTGTTTATTGAACATGATGTTTGTATTTTCTGTGAGGGGGGAAGATACAGCCTTCATATGTTATGTTTCAAGATTCAAGGGTTTATTGTCATATGCACAACAATTACATTTAGCAGTTCCTGGCAATGAAATGCTTGAGTCCCAGACTCCCCTTCAGCCATGCTCAGAAATTACACAAAGGAGAAATAAAAATAGATAGAAAAATGAAATAGAATATATAAAATAACAATCAACCTAAAGTATTCAAATAAAATATAATAAATATACACCTAAAATAAGTAGTGCAAGTATTATAAGGTGCAGAGAAGATGAATTATGGCAGATGGGAGGAGTTTAAAAGTCTCATGGCCTGGGGGATGAAACTGTCTCTGAGCTTGGTGGTGTGGGCCTCCTGCTGCGGAACCGTCGGCCAGATGGCAGCAGGCAGAACAGTTTATGGTTTTCGGTGATCGAGGTCTTTAATAATTGTGAGTATAGAAACCTAATTAAACTAATATGTAAACACTTCAAGGAATTCCCATTTGGCAGCTGAGATTCTACCTTCTTACTAATGGTTGTGTTGACTTCAAATGAAGCACCACCATAGTGTGTTCACATATCCCAAATCTGGCAGCTGGTGACATGCCTTGTTCATACCAATGAGATACTGTATGCTGCTATTAACAATGACTGACAGTTAATCAGATACACTAGTTATACAATTATATGTGCTGTACACTAACGCAAAACATTATGATACATCCAGTGCAATTCAACAACACTATATTATAACCCAATACAAACCCTTTCCATAATGGCCATTGAGTTAGAAAAACACCTTTCTGAGCTTCATAAACATTGGATTTATTGTTGAGCTGCTGTAATTAGATTGCAATAGATTTTGCTATCTGGGAATTCTCAGTCTTATCATACTGTCTTTGTTGTGCCTGTGACAAATTATGTCATAGATAAAAACCTGATAGCCATGCATCATATTCAGTGCTGCTCCACAGCCTCCTTCTACCCAAGACCATGAGATTTGTGCCTGTATTTACTCAGTTTATAGCATATCTCTCACCTGAAGTGTCATACTGTGGAAAATCGGTGTTTGCTGATACTGTCGGGTAATTTCTGCCATCTGTTTCCCTATACAGTTTCTGACCACATTGCACAACTTGTTAATATCTCATACACAGTACACTTTCCCTCCAGTAATCAGAATCTGGATTTATTGCCAAGTAGGATTACGCATACAAGGAATTTGCTGTATTAATAGAAAAAATGGAAAACAAATGAAAAATGAAAAAATGATATGCAGCAGGGAAGGAGTTGTCCAATAAAAATAAATAAATAAACACTAGATAATGGATTGTGTAAAGTACATTTGGTCAATTATTGGCCACGGAAAGTTGAAGGGTCATCAGTGCCGTCCAGTGATAGGCTTGCAGGCCTTATTGATGAATGGAGAAGTTTACTAACACTGCAAATGGCTTTGAATTTGCATCTTTTGTATTTTTAAATAAATAATAGAAGCATCTTCCTATGATTTTTTTTTATTTTTTATTGCATAGCGACATTCAATCATGTGGTTGAGGAGGAAACAAAAAAGACATAAATCAAAATTAAAAACATTATAGTATATGTTGTTAACATATTCAATGCAAATCAGAACTTGTTTGCATGCACAATTATGTTTTGAGCAGGCTTGTAACAAGCGAACAATAGGTTGCTTTGACTTCTGGGAGCGGTCGAAGCCATACAGCAATAAAACAAATAATACCAGCTCACTGACAGAGTAACTCACTGAGAATCACTTAGTTTATATTCCAGTTCAACCGAGATGATCAATGGCTGTGTAAATCCAGCCTCCCTTAAACTGCACTCACAAACACGCATGCATGCGCACACACACACACACTTCTGATATGAGCTAATCAACAACGTTCATACATCAAACGAGGTCAGCAGGTTGAATACACAGACGAATGCACTTTTCTTTTGAAATCACATTTAAATGTGTCATTACAATATAATGTTTAATAAACTTGATTAACTTCTAGAGTATTGTTGAAAAGGCAAACTTGACACATTAGAATAACACTAGTCAAGCTTATACTCTTTTGATTGTTTAACTCTTGTCCTTTGATCACTCTGACAGGCACTACCACAGTATGGATGAGTTCAGCCATTATGATTTACTGGAGGCTAGCACTGGCCGTAAAGTGGCAGAAGGTCACAAGGCGAGCTTCTGTCTGGAGGACACCACCTGCGACTTTGGTCACCTGAAGCGCTACGCCTGCACCTCTCACACTCAGGTAATACAGCACACGGATACATGAGAGGAAATTAGGTCTATTGATTTGGAGGCTAATAATAAATGTGATTGGTCGAACAAGCAACGAAAACCAGAAATCTTGTCCCTCAGCTATGGATTATTCATTTTCACATCTTCATCAACAATATGGCGATATCCATCCACTTTGGTTTTGCCAGATTTTTTTTTTCATTACATTACAACAATTTAGTGCAACTAAGTAAAAACTAAGGTTAGCTAGAGCTGGATTTATTCAATATCCTGCCTATCTTTTTAGGCATTGTAAAGCATTTTGTCTGACCTAAAATTCCTACTATTTTACTCAGATAAGTATTCCTCACGAGTGTATCCCTCAACACCTTATTTTATTCAGGGTCTGAGCCCGGGCTGCTACGATACATATAATGCTGATATCGACTGCCAGTGGATCGATATCACAGACATCAAACCTGGAAACTACATACTGAAGGTAAGAATCTGTTATGTGTGGACATACAATATTTTATATTAAAGCAAGTTTGTGTACAACACAGGGTCATAGCTCATGGAAGACAGTGAGGGTCTAAGCCAACAAAACAAATTGATCCAGGTTTTAAAAGAGTTATAAAGTTCAGAAGTTGTTATGTTGCTAGTTATTCAGCATTCTTCAAGTTGCAGCATTTCATGGCTCAGTGGCTCTGCATCCCCATCCATCACACGGTCTATTTTCATGCATATTTTATTTGGTCAATATGCTTGCAAGATGTATCCCAAGCAAAAATCTATTCACAATTGCAACCAGTGTTAGTTCTCCCAAATACATTCATTTCTGAAGCATCGTTGGGCCCATTATTTGTTTGTTGAGATTTATGGTGAATTGTAATTTTCATTCCTTCCTTTTCCTTCCTCCAGCTCCAAGTTAATCCCAAATTCTTGGTAAAGGAATCAGACTTCACCAACAACGTGGTCAGGTGTAACATTCACTATACAGGACGGTTTGTTCGAACAACCAACTGCAAGATAGCACAGTAAGTAAGATGGTTTGTACAGTTTTTATCTCTTGATTTGTGATTGACAATTGATTCTTGGGCAATTTATAGACATTGTTCTTTTACAGAATTAGAACTAAAAGGCAAAGTTGAAAACAGGGTTTATGTAATTTTCCCACAGATGAGTTACAGAAGATCCTCACATTGTTTTAAATTGCTTAGTGGACTTAATGGGTTCTTGGCTGAAATATTTGATGATGTCATGAATTATGTTCTCCAGTTAAAATCTATTGCCTATGAAACTTTCATATTTTCCCTCAAAGGGAGAATGGGTGTCTAACTTTTCAGTAGTGCTATTAGCAACGTATGATTGCATTCAATTACTATTACATCCTTTTCACTATTATATGACCTCATATAGAGAGTGGGCACACACAAGTAGAACGTCAGTAGGTTCAAGTGCTCCAGTCGGTCTCTCTGTCAATGGTACCGTGAAATTAAAATAATGGCTGCCAAAGCATTAGCAGGGGATCAGAAAACTGGACATAATGGTTAGATTTGAAGTACTGTTGCCAATACAGCAATTGTCGTCTGTCTAATACCATTATTTCAGTCCTATATTTGACTAATTTCCTTATCTGAAAAAAATAAGTATAAATAACCATGATACAGTATATCTTATCATGATATATCCATACTTATATGATTTTATTTGTACAGTTTGTTTTGACTTTAAACAAAATGGAAATGTGAGAATAAACAATAAATTATAGTTTGAAATACTAACATTACATAGCTTAATATAGTTTACTTAACTTAACTTAACTTAACTTAACTTTACTTTACTTTACTTTAGCTTAGCTTAGCTTAGCTTAAATCTGAAATTCGATGTTGCCTTAATGTGTGTTTGTGTACTATTGCTAATTACAAAACAGTGTATTGACATAATTTACTTTTTTTATTAAATTCAATTAAATAACTATTATTAAATACAGTAGAAATGGCTGTAACTAGGCATGTTGAGCTATTATTATACATAACAAAGCCTGCAGTGATTTTTTTATACTATCCAAAACCAAAAACAAGACTATTCCACAGCCTGAAGTTTATTTCTGTAATAAACAATCTTTGTGCCTAAATCAAACCAAATTTAACTATTCCACAACCTAAAATATGTGTTTATTATTGTCACCATGGCAATGAAGGCTCATTGCTGTCACTACTATGTATGCTATGGTATGTATTTGAGGGCTCAGACAAATATATTGGTGTTGAGGTTTACAAAAAAACAAGATCTAAATACCACATTGTGGTAATCAGACTGATATAATCCCCAGTCATTAGCATTTCTGGCTAAGTAGCCTACTTGCAATGGAAGGGACCAAGCAAACTTAATCTAAGAGGCTAATGTACCTACCTTTGTTGCAATAAAGGTTACGTCCATACAAGCATGTTCCCAACCTAATCCACTGAGTTGTGTTTGCCTTACTGTGTTAAAGGTGAACCTGGAAGCTACACTCACTGCAATCTCTCTTCTAGCCATTTATATTTCAAAGAGGTTTAGAGTCCACACTCTAACACCGATCGGCATCCACTACAGCATTTGCATTGAGAAGCTATGTGATTTTAACACATTTTAAAAAAGTACAAATTTGAGCACTGTAAAAAATGCAGCTCACGTGAAACTGCAATTATCCTAACAAGAAGCATTCATGGAACCAAATTAAATCGGCAATTCAAACTCACATAAAAGCAGCAAAATAGGACGAAAACACCTTTATCTTCTGATCGGCTATTTTAAATCATGATCACTTTTAAGCAACAGAAGAGTTGGGTAACCATTTACATTCATGAAAATTACATTCAGTTTCAACAAGCCACACCTCTTACTATATGGTGGTGATAATTCACAGTTGTGCGCATTGAAGATTTTGTGCAGTTTAGGGATAACTGTGTGTGAACACCAGGTTTAATTAGAAATGACTAATATCGCAAAGGTATCGCAAATGTGAACAGAAAAAAACACATTGTGTGTAAATAGACTGTTAAGCAAGATCTATGTGATATACTATTTTGTTTAGGCCTAACTATCACTGGATGTAAGTGACATTATTTCATACTGTGTTAGAATCCTTGAGGGAATGTGGAGCCTTACATCACCTCTGAGTGCTTTTTGTTGTTTATTTCACAGGTCTTGAACAGGCACTGGGAGGCTGCCACACTAGAGTGATCCTGATTGCTATTCCATTGAAATGTGAATGGAATCCATTTGTTGTTGGTTCATTGTTGATGTTGTTTATCTCTACTCTTTTTTTTGCTGTTTTGGTATCCTGGACCTGTGTTGAACAAGGGCTCCACTGGCACTGAGAAGAATGTCGGTGGGGTGAGGGTTATAATAATACATATTATACATCGATATCACATAATGAACCAACAGTTCAGATCCCTGCAATTGACAAACTATACTGCAACCCTATCAATCAGGTTTGGACACACATTGGGACATATTATTGACTGTCAAAGACAGTTTTACTGTATCTGCACACATAAATCGATACGCACACCCCCCACACAGTGGCTTTCCTTGAATTTTAAATAAAGCATAAAATTGTGCTAATGCTGAAAGGAGTGACTCCAAACAGGTCAGGGCTCAGACAAAATCCCCCAAAAAACAAAATTAGGAGACAAAGTCTTCTCAAGTGCATTCGTCCATGCAGTGTGGGGGCAGACAGAGATACCCAGTGACTCAGAAGAACTATAATGTGTTAGCTTTGTGTTTTTGTCTCCACTGCCTCAGTGGGTGGGATACTGTGATTCTCTGGGCACATGCTGTTTAATGTTATGTTATCAGCAAGAAGAGGACAGCAGGTCCTATTTTCATTTTTCAGCTCCATCAAATTGTAAAGTCCGGATAAAGACAGACTGTCAGTGCTGGGTGCTGCACCTTTGTGTCCCCATTCATCCTTTCTTATTTCAGTAAAACAGGAACAGGAAGCTCAGCTGGCAGAAAATGGTGCTTTCCAGAAATCAAGACAGGCAGTATGTTAACTCTGTGTTCACACTGTCCTGGAGTCTTTTCTTCAACTACCAACACTGGTCAGATGGCACATATGTCATCTATACCTTTTGAAGAATGTATATACAAATATTCCACACGTGCATGACTTTAACGGTGGAGATTATTTGGTTGTAACTGTTTGTACTTTGTTTATCCATTCTGACCTGTTACTGTAATTTGTGAAGTCTTTTATATTTTCTCGATAATCTGAATTATTCAAAGTGTATGTGTTATTGGAAGGAAAAAACACTACTGCTACAGACTTATTATTAACGCAGACTGCCAGAAAGTCGTCTACCTACCTCTCCAACCAAGTGAGCTGTTGATTACTGTTAAGTGTTTAGTTTCCATTGGAAAACCCTGCATTGGCTGTTTATGACAGCACACAGGAAACCTTCAACTCTAATGCCTCTATCAAAGTATGCATGATCTTGGACAGCAGACAAAGACTTATCTATATTACAAACAACCTAAAGTCATAATCCTTAAGATTTTGGATATGGCTGTGGCACGTGACACAGGTGACACCTTCCGTTTAATACTACATTTCCCAGAATTCTGTAAGCAGAGGAAAAACAGTGTTATTTCATGCTGCACATGGTACAAGTAGCTCTCCATTGAACAGACGGACACAGTAACAGGAGGAGTTGGAGTTGTAGTCAGTTGCCTGCAGCTCTTCGTGTAACACTTCACTGTCCAGGGGCCTCATTTATAACCGTTGCGTACGCACAAAACGGGGCCTGAAACTTGTGTATGCTACTTCTCACGCAAATGTTGGGATTTATATAAACAAACTTGACGGGAGAATGTGTGCACTTCTATGCTAACTCTGACTAATGCGTACAAACATTTTGGAGGCGGGTAAATGATGATGCAGAGGTGAGGTGGTGAACTGAAGCCAGATTATTGATCCACTTCATCATTAACATAAAACCAACATTTGCTTGTGCGACAAAACTGTTCCATACAACCTTCAATTAAAAAAGATATAAAACAACTTCCAGCAAATTACATCCAGATACCATTAAACAGCAGAGTCATTAATAGCTTTTAATATCTTCTAACACTGTGCATGTATCATTAAGGACGAGTGTTTGTATAATCGCCGCAGTGAACGTGACTGTGCCATCATTGCAGAGCGCACTGGAGATCACTCACAAAAATAAAGAAAAATTATTCATTTTCAAACTTCTATTTCCAAATAATATCCCAGAGGGGAGGTTAGGATCCACTGATGTGTGAAGTAATCGGTCCGATTGCTCTGAATATATAAATACTGTGGTGACACCCGTGTGTAATGCTGCTTGATGGATGCACACGAATAGAAAGATGAGGAGGAAACGAGGGTTCAGCGATCACATATATTTTTTGTCCCATGATGATGATTCATCAGCTGATATAGATTCTATAGGTCTGTGGCCCCTGGTCTTTTCTTATGTATTACTTTCTGCAATATTTAAAACTGAGGAAATGCATGTGAATATTCAGTATCCGTTTTGAGGGAAGATAGTGGGGCTGGAAGTCTTTTGGTTTCCGTGTATAATTTGACTAATGACGTTTGAGCAGGCTTTGGTTGTCCGGAGTTGGAGAGCTAAAAAGGTGGAACACATTGACTGTAAAGCATTGACAATTGTTTTTTTAATCAATCTGCATTCAAATTCAGCTAGCTGTTAATAGAGATTAGCCAAAATGTCACCTGGACCTAAAACACCTACAGAAAGTATCACTGTTTGTGTTTTGTGTGGAGAAAAGTTTGACTTAGGAAGAAAGGTGTTCTTCCACTACCAATTATAGCAAAATGTGATTTGTGAACATGAAAATCTTAAGGATTATTTCTTTCAGATCTATGAATGTGATTCCTAAAGCAATATTTCCAAGCAATAATCTGGATCAAACAATGAAAAACCACCAAAATGTGGTTTTAAGTTTTTCATTCTGCACATTCTGATTTTCTTTTTGACAAAGGTATTCTTTTTTATTATGTAGAATAGGCCAATTGCACCTAGTACATATTTCCGTCATGTTGTACTGTAAAAAAGTCAGTTGTTTAATTTGATCCACTCTGGTAGCTCATGATTAAACTGTACATTTGCTGAGAAAGATGCATCAACATGTGACTCTGACATCAAGTGGAACAACAACACAAACGTAGGTGACAGTTAAGCAGCATCCTTGACATGCAGTGATGAAATTTGTATTCAACACCTGTCAAAATGTCATATAGCCTACAATAAATGCATTTACACATCTGTTGTGCTCAGAGTGGGATATGAATGCTATGCAGCTTTCTTTCAGTGGTGGTTCATTCTGCATATGAGACCACATCTACAGGTTTACATATAATACATGTCAGTAGATCCAACAAGAAATGGCATATGACAAGTGTGACAAATTATTGGAATCATCCTCTCCATAGAATATTAGGTGTGATATGTTTAATGCATTAATGCATTTTTCCAGGTGCTGTGTGTTATTTTTTTCATGCATGATTCAGGCATGGATGCAAACCTGACCTTTACAAATATAGAAAATCACACACCGCATATATAGTAAGATGCCTACAAAAACCAAAAGGTGACAGTGGTGGCACTAGTGCTGTACATACATGAATCAGTCCCATTCGTTTTTGTGCTGTTGAAGAGATTCTGGCTGATGTTGAGATGTGTCGACACTGAAAAATATTCTGACTGGTTCATTTTTCCATTATTGTCACACACTGTCACCCCACAGCCACAGACCCATTCATCTCTGCAGG
Source organism: Paralichthys olivaceus (assembly GCF_024713975.1). Taxonomy (NCBI): domain Eukaryota; kingdom Metazoa; phylum Chordata; class Actinopteri; order Pleuronectiformes; family Paralichthyidae; genus Paralichthys; species Paralichthys olivaceus. Next base: position 11,198,420 of record NC_091093.1, read on the forward strand.
TTTACTCTCTGTGACGTCTTGATTCTGATCATGAGATGGAGCCGGATGCTGTGTTGCAACAATGAGAGAGGAGCTTACGATCTTATCAAAACTAATGCATTGTTAATCGCTTTCCAGTGCAGTTGCACACTTATAATAATCTAATAGTACCAATGACTTGAAGAGTAATGGCGATGATGTGTCCCACTGTCAAACAAGGATAAGTACTTGAACCATCTTTAATCACACTTGATTAAAAGTCAAGATAATATTGAATCACTTCATTCAAGTGTAAACAAAAGAACAAACTGTACAGAAATGCACTACTTACATAACAATACGAGGATTCATCTCAGAAAAAAGGTGAAGAACAATTCTGGTCACAGCAAGAATTTTTTTCTGAGGGTTACTTTTATGTTGCCTTTACAATATATTACATTCGCTTACATACTCTTGTGTTAGCTCACAATACTTCTGGATTACATTGCAATGTTGGTGCGTTCTTCACACAAGTTTGCAGTCATGTGTGTCAGTGCAGTTGTCCTGAATACAGTAATTGATTCCAAATGAATCAGACCTGGTGGGTCCCCCCCACATAGCAAAATTGTTCAGGCCCAGATTTGGCCCACACTGTCACACATCCACACTGTCATCCGGCCAACATACGGCACGGATTGATGGCACTTTGGAGGTCCGCTCCTGTTTGGTAGCTCTGGGCCACAAGTAGGCCATAGCAATACTACATGTCAACTGAAGGAGCCAAAAGTAGGCCAAATTACTTGTGTGCTATTTGGGCCATATTCTCCATTTGCCACATGGGGCAGTTAAGGTTCACATCCAGATTGCACCTTGCTTACTTAAAGCTCACTGCCATTTTGTCTGGGCCACAAGAACATCAGAAGTGCTGCATCGCTACCCGGAGTGGCCCAAAACCAGAATGCCCATCAGTTCAGGTCGGGTTTGACCAGACAGAAAAATGCGATCCGAGCTGTACTTCTCTACATATGGCTCAGAAGGAATAGAGGAATAGAAGTATTGGGGGGAAATGCAAAATTAGTACAAGGTAATGCAACATGTATTTTGAGATAACACAAAAGCATTATAAGAGAACGCAAAACATATTGGGAACGGCAAAATAATCTTCATAAAAATTCTCACCCTGACCCTTTTGGAGATCCTCTGTTAAGGTCGGTGGGAGGGGGTGGTGCCAAAGTTTCTCCTCAGTTGTATGCAAACAACACTGAATTAAAACTATACCTATAAAACTATAGGGGGAATCCACTTCATTCTGCCAAATTCTTGGCAAAAACTGGATATTAGCAAAGATAACATTTATACTGTACCTAATAAATTGGTAAAACAGTGCAGATTGTGACTGGCTGGGGGAGGCCTACAGCTGCGAGGTGGTAATTCTGCTGTGAAATATGCTATTTGGAAAAGACAGAGACATTCCTTGTTGAAGTATTTCCTGTCGCCCAGAGGAATGAGAATCCATTATCTGGTTGTTTTGATACGCAGTTCTCACTCTCATATTCGGTCCTAACAAAACTCTGACCCCAGTGAAGGGACTTCCTCTTGTTATGGGCTGTTTGTTCAGGCTGTTCACACAAAATCGCCCCCATTCCATCTCTCTGTGCCACATTGTGTTGCTTCTTGAAAGTGCTGCAGTACGTGCCGGTTTACTCGACTTTGACCATATGTGTTTATTATGTTAATGTTCCTGCATGTGTGTGTGTGTCTATATTTTTGTTTGTGTAAGTGTGTGAGAGAGACAGACAGGAGCAGGAACAGATGGGAAACTCCTAATGAGGGAGAAGACAAATGATACATTGAATTGTTTGTACTTAGAGGTAATACGTTTCCAAAAAACCACTGCATAGACTTGTCATGTTGAAAGGTTTTCATTTTTCATAAGCAGGCCTCCGGTTCTACTTTCACATATTTTCATGCAATCTGGCTAAGTAGCATAAATAAAGTTTGATATTCATTCCTCAGTAGGATGTCGCCAAAACTGCACAATGTCCACCAGGAGCCGCTTTTAAAGTGCTGGCTTCCTGTCCTTGTTGTTGGTAATGAAAAAGACGTACTACATTTCCAAACAGCAGCATCTGCCATTTCTGTCAAAGCAGTCGAATTAGAGACATGTAAATGATTTAGGACCATTCCTTGCAACAAATGAATATGCAATTGTATTTATCACAAATGTGCTATGGGGTGTTTCCCGAGTGAATTCAAACAGTGTGAGACTCTGAATGGAGCACATAAAAACACCCCTAAGGGGCTGTACGGAACAAAGCCCGCCAGACACACGCTGTATCGCTGAGATATGGAATATACATGATGCACGTTGCCAGCAGTGCCAGCACAAGCATGGTACTGAGAAAGTAGAACAGGAGGAGGCAAGAGGGACACATTAACACAACTAGCAGCACGTAGCAGGAGGATGTGTTGGTATAAATGCTTGTTAGATTACGAGGGGATTGTACGAGTCAGATGTTGCTGATTAGCTGACAGGATGTGCAGCGTCATTGCTCTTCCCGATCCAAGAGTTAAACCAGGGGAAGATCACTCTTTGTATGGTTACACACTCTGCAGTCGTGTTGTAATTCCCCTTGAATGTTGCAGGCCTTCTTTCATTCAGTGCATGAGTTCTGCAAAACAGCTTGGCACCTGATCAAAAGAACAAGATAGTGTATTAGTATCCTGAGAAACGGGAAAGACGCGAGACTGCAAACAGATCGGCTTGCAACACGATAACAGCAAAATCCATTGCATATGTAAATACTTTGCTTTGGGCCGCAAACTGTTGTGTCTGATTGTCAATAAGGAGAGGATACCCCCTGCTCCAACAAGTTGCATTTACTTTAGCAGCAAACCTATGTTAAACAACAGGCATTTCACAGCTGGAAGCATCAAACCTAATTGAGGAAACAGATCAAGTGAAGTGCAGCAGGGCTGATTAGATCTTCCAGCATTCTCAGTGGCCAGACGTCATTGTATACACAAAGCCCCTGCAGGAATGGAAGCCATGGGAGTTATGCTGCTGATGAAAAACACGAAGAAACACCAGCTCTGTGGTCTGAACTTGTCAGTCATGACCAAATGAGGGCTGCAGGATTACAGTGGGCTAATACAGTTGTACCGCCTGTGCATGAAAGTGGAGGAGAATGAACCTTAGGGATCTGTGATGGATATAGACAGGTTGTGGAGGGTGTTATGACCTGTCAACACCAACTGAGACTGTTGTTCCTCTGACCTTTGAACACCCAAATCCAGTTCATTCAGGTAATCCTTGAGTGTATGTCAACGTTTTTGCTAAATTTGAAAGGATTCTCTTGAGGCGTTTTTTACGATTATGTGTTCACAAGGCAAAAAGGAGTTTTGTGAGGTCACTGTGACCATGATCTTTGACATTCAACCACCAAAATTAAATCAGGTCATTCTTGAGTCCAAATGAACAGGTTTTCCAGTATTGAAGGACTTCACAGATACATTTAATCAGTTTTTCTGTTCGTCCAAATTAACATTTGTAACAATTTGAAGAAATGTAATGGCTCCGGCCCCTGGCTGGGACGGATTACACAAAAAAATATATATATATATTTTCATTTTTTCTATTCCCCTGTGAACCAGATAGTTGAGTTGATCAGACAATAATTTCACTCATGCTGTGCATTATCATAAGTTTACAGTGGCACCAATGACAACAAGACAACATTCAGCTTGAGTCATTTGCCACCCCATCTTTACATTATCCATTTTTAGCCACAGCTAGTCTGTGTCTCGATTCAGAGACTGCATCCTTTAGAGGCTGTGTGAGTGCAGCTTTGTTGCTACACGACAGCAATAAGGCTGTGACAAGCTGGAGACAGCGATCAAGGAAATCCTCTATAGACCAGACCGTCTCATTTCGGTTCAGCCTTCACGGTCTCCATGACCACAAAGACCACGTCCTCTTAAGGAGGTGGCCCCTGATTTGGGACACAACTTGTGTATTAGTTTGTGCTGAGGTCACATCATTAGGAAGTGTTTGTGTTTAAATTATAATAATTATTGTTTGTGCTTAATCTGGCTTTTTGTCTCTGTAGTATGTGCAAGCGCATAATTAAGCTATTACACAATGCATACATCTTTATTTAATTGTTTGGACTGTCTCTCAGGCAGTTTGCTATTTGTTTATGCTAATTTGCAAGATTTAATTCTTCTAGGGCAAAGTGCTCAGCTCCAGCAGAGTTCCAAAGTTCTCAGAGACATGACTTTGACTTTCTCCCAATAAAAAGACTAACTGTTGACAAAGACTCAAGCGACTCCACCCTAATTTGACGAGTTGGCTTACAATGAGACGGAGCTAAAAGACATAACTTAAGACCTCCATTCTTCACTGCAGCAGGTTTATGTGAGGATAATTGAATTTAGTGGAAAGAGAAAATAGGGACTTGTCTAGTGAGCTGACATTGCCAAAAAGCCCACCTCCAGACTTAAGGTCTAATTTCTGCAGAGCCTACTGTGTAGAGATTCTATGGCACAATATCAAGGCCACAGGTAATTCATCTTCTGGCTCTGGCTCTGCTTTGAGACCTAATTAAATGAATAAAGATGTGAAGAAATCTTCATTTCCGTAGGGATAAACACATTGTTGCGCGGGGAAGGTAAGAGGAAAGGATGGCTTTGTAGAGGAAGAAAGGAGACAGATGAGAAACCACAGGCTGGGAGATTGTGAATGGCTAAAACCGTTTGAATAGTGAAGGAGGGGGAAACGTGTTCTGATTTACATGGAGCTGCAGATGCTGCCTCATTTGTTTTGATAATAGCTCTTCCTTTGCAGACTTGATGCAGAGCTGCTGCCACCATATATATCTGAGTTAAACATTTCACTTGCGTTAACACTCCACTTCGATGGCCGTTTCACAAAGCAAAGAGGAAACTTGTGTCAAAGCCACAACAAACAGGGGAGAGCACCGCCTGACAGTTTAAATACCACCTGCCTCATTGAGGAAACATCTGGCTTCTTTTTTGGTATCTGCTGTAAACAAATTTTTAAAAAATCCTTTTTTCAGACCTTACTTTCTTTCAATTTCTCAACTCATCAATTTTAAGGGCTATGCAAAGTGATCCCTGGGAGTCCAGAACAGGGCAATAAATTCTCATTAAGGCTGTCCTTCCTTGAAAGGTAGAAACTGAAGTTTGGATGTACAAGTTGATAGTTCCAGGAAATTGGAAGCGATATTGTGGATGGGAGAACGGCCTTAACCGGCAAAGCCCCTTGCTCCACCACCGGCCCCTCCACTGGCTCCGGGGAGCGTCAGTGATGAAGTCAACCCTGGAGAGTGACGACCCCCACGCCACTATGCTCAGCCTTTCTCCCCTCTGACAGGCCCGTATTTCACCAGACTCATCAGATGGGTGATTTCACAGACCGGTGGCAGTGAGGCTCCTTCGCTGTAGCTGACTAACATGGCCCTGCTCCAGACAAGTGGGTGACCCCTCCTTAGTAGTTGGCTGGATGCTGTGACTCCTCATCATAATGCACTTGTAAAGATGATCAAGGGTGGGAGGGTTTACTGCGTGACGCCAATAACTTTTGTGGAGCTGCTGGTTTGTGTGTTTTTTTGAGTCTGTGTCAACATGAAATATCAAAGTCCAGCTGGGGCTGCTCCCTTAGAGGTCACTTTGCTGTTGAAGGAATAGTTTTGGGAAATACACTCTCACAGGAGTCAGAAGAGAAGATCAATACAATCTCACAACATATCTGCCTAGTAAATATGTAGTTACAGTGAGTAGTTAGTAAGCTTAATGCAAAAATCCAGACTTCTCCTTTGTTCAGGAGCAACATTTACTTTAACAGATATCAGAGGGGTATTTATCTCATCTGTTTCCTAAAATGTTGAACTATATCTTTAAGAATAACATTAATACAATCACATACATTTTCACTTTAGCAGTTTAATAATGAGGCATTTCATGATTGTTAGATGGAATCAACACATGTGCAGCCAAACGTAACTTAAAGTAGTGTGCATTATTATAATGTAGGGCGTAACTATTTTGGAAACCATTACCACATGACCTCAGTTTTTCAACATGAGAGATACACGTCTGATTCCTATATCAAATCAAGACAAACTTCTGATGGTGATTGTTTGATTTAGTTAATTTGTTTGTCTTTATTTTAATATTGGCACCTTACTGTGTGATCAGTCACTGTTCAGAATTTTGTTGGGGGAACAATTATGCAAATGGTCAATTTTTTAAACAATAATGAACAGAACTATATTTCCTTCCATTTTTATTCTACTTTAAATCAGTTGGATAATTTAGTGCCCAGTTTGCTTAATATCAGGCTGCAGATAAGCATTAACAAACAGTTTAATGACTCACAACCACACATTGATCCCAACCTGTTTCTTTAGGTAAACTCAGCTTAAACAGCATGTTCTTGATTCTTGTCATGTGCTCACCATTAGTCTTCGTCAGCTTTGTCTATACAGAAAAAAAAGGAACATTCTTAGAAATAGCCTGCAGTGAATAGAATACTGGCTAATGAGTTTGCTGTATTTTTCAAATCTTTGTGAATTAGAGAGTGCACTTCTTTCTCAACGATTTTCCTCGTCTAGATTATTTTACATTTAAGCTAGTCTGCGTGGCTCTGTGACCTCAGAGGTCATGTTAGGACCCCAGCTTCCTATATACATACATACATAGACACAAGCATAACCTCTGTGTATGAGTACATAACTCCACATCTGTACAGCTGTGTCCAGATGGTATGTGTACGGCAGTCTTGCAACATATCTCATGAAAAATACAACAGAGAGATCTTCTGTTCTTTGTCAACTTTAGCCCCCCCCCCCCTTTTTCCCCAAACCAGCACACACATTATTTATATGGCTTATCCTTTAAGGGTATCATATGACTATACTGAATGTTTTATTTAGATAATGCTAGCATATAATAACTGAGTCATTTGTGGAAGCTTTTCACTTGACTATCTGACATTTTGCTTTCTTTCAGCTCGTTGTTTTGGTTTTGCAGCCGGCAACAGTTTTTGTTCACCTCCTAGATGTTGCAGCTATAAAGCAAACAAAGTATCCAACTAGTTGGAGAACAAAGTGGACCATTTGGCAGCAGATACAGTATTTCCCAGGCTATTGGAGACCAATACAGCTATGTAGGCGCTTGCTACCAAGTGCCATGGCCAGTTTGGATTCCCTCACTAGGCAAGTTACTCTAGCCCACTGGGGCTCATCCCAACACATAGTGGCATCCAAGTACGATCTGCCTTTTTTGTTCTCATCAGAATGAAATGACTGGAGGCTTGTAGTTTTTCCTCATAATATTTTTTTTACGGATGGTCAGCATATAATGGTAAAAGGAGGAAGCATTTTTACAGCCTCGATTTGTTGTGAATCAATGAGTGTATTCTGTAGCTGACAATCACTCCTGTTTACCTGAAGGCGTGTGTCTTTGCTGTCACTGCTTGTCACAAGAGATTTCCATGTGTGTGGCAATTACAGTGTTTGTTGGTGGCTGTTTGAGGGTCCTCTGGGTTTTTGGATCTCTGTATAATTCCAACCCCTCCTCAGAGTAATTCTATCACTCTCATGACACAGGCAGAGGCGGACTGAAGGGAACAGCACATCCACAGATAAATCCCTTTAAAGTGTATTTTGAATCTAATTTATGATGGTCACCTGCTCACAGCACGTCAAGTGAGAAATTGTGTTTGCTGCATAAAAAAACACTATTTTTAGTCTGGCAAGTGGCATCAATCACCTTAACTATCTCGGATTTCTTGTGTTCTTATAGAGGCTTCATAAATACACAGATGGGAGGAAAAACAAATGTCATGCAGTGCCCCTGGTGGAAGGACAACAGTGTGCAAACGGCTATAGAGGGTCAATACTGCCACCTGCAGGACAAGGATGCCACTCATACTTACATTTTCTATTTAAACAGTGTTAAAATGTAGCAGCTGTAACATTTGCTATGTTTAACGTATTGAAAAGAGTCTAAATTAACATTTAAATGATTGAGTGACAAAAACTCAGACAAGAAACAAGTATGATATATGCAAAGAAACTACCTTGCATGAGTGCATAGTAATACAATAAGTATTTGCCATCAAATTATTTGTTATATTGTATAACACAAACAGCTACAAATGCCTGTGTGAACGTCATATAAGAATAAGATAACACATGACCTCATATCAGTGATTCATTTCCATAGCTCCCATTTTGTGTGATGGGGAGGAGGAACAACGAGGAACGAGTGGTTAAAAAAAGAAAAATATTGAGAAACTGGAAATATAAGGAACTAACACGAATGCAGACTATGCTGTGAAGGATGAATGAAGGTAATCTGTGTACATTGGAGAATTTGATTTCTTTCTAAAACCATCAGCGCCTCTCGGTGGTCAATCAGCTGCACAGCAGCAGAAAACTCAACTGCTAAACTGACCATCAGCGAAAAACGTATTGTTTTTTCTGCTTTATTGTTTTCTGGATTTACATGGATCTAAATCAAAGTAAATTCCTCTGTGATGACATCCAATGTTTTCAAGAGGCAGCAAAGAGAAAGCTTCAAGTACTATTTAACTTTCTGTTTCAATTTAAATCCAACTGAATTCTTAAAATGACACTGTTTCATATTGTAATAGAGACATTTTACACATTGCAAACCTCTTTAATTTCACTCATTGATAAACTGCATAGAAACATGATGAAATTGTTTCGAGGTCACAGAAAGTAGCATTGTTTAAATACAATCACAAAATCGCAATTCATTTACCCTGAGTCTCTCTAAAATATTACATCCTAAGTCATATATCAATTTAACATGTACAGTTATAGATACATTTATTAATCAATCAATACCAAATAATTCAATCTTAATGACAGCAAAGGTTGTTTCATCTTACGTATTTTTGAAGAAAAAGTTTTTTGTAAAAACTGCTCAGACTGCAGGTCAACACAAAACATAAAGCTCTCATAATGGAGCCACTAAAGTATCACACACATTCAAAACTAGTTACAACTTCTTAAACAAGAAACACAAAAAACATGAGAAATAACATAAACCATAACAATCATTCAGCATAACACTTGAAGGTGAAAACCAGCGTCCCAGTGAAATATTTATCTGCCAAATAATGAAATACTTTGAAATCATTTCTGCTAAATCTGATGTAAAATCTGAACATGTTCAAATATGCCCGTTGTTACATTTCTAAACTTTATACATACGTGCTAAGATCCTTCCTAAACCTGCCACTCAATCTTTGGCATAACTGTCGCATCATTTCTTTGAAACCTCCTGCTTTGAGGCGTTTACATCTGGTTGTCATTATATTGTGGGCTGGAGTACTGATTCTGCATGCCTCCGGTGGCCACCCCCATGGCGGCCTCCTGGGCAGCAGCCTGGACATGAGGGTTCTTCCAGGCTCCTGTGGCCCACTCCTCCTGAGCTTTGGACATGCTGGCCTCGCTGCCACGGTAGAAATTATGGATCTGCGGAAAGGTAAGAATACAAGTTATTATCAATAAACCATCATGGTTGTATACATTTTAGCTGATATAGTATTTTCAATTAGACCTAGTTAGTTTGAATCAACTAATCAATCTCGAATTCTGGACTGATAAAGGCCCATTTATTATTTCCCCTCACAAAATATAAAGGCATCTCTAACACCTGCAGAAATTTATATTGAAAGGATTAAAACATCAGAACTGTTTTGATGAAATGTAATCACAGCTGTCGAATAAACATCACTTCAAAAAACCTCTCTACATCTCTCTTTTAAAAAGTGCAAGTTCTTACCCTGGTGAGGGCAATGAAGGACAGCGAGGCCACAGCCGTGAACATGATTGTAGGGACCAGCATTATCAGTGCAATGAAAATATTATAGCTGAAGAAGGAGATGGTTGCCAGCCAACCACTGAAAAAAGACAGGAAGTACATTCACCAAATTTCATCCAGAAAAGAAATACATTTTAGACCTTGATGCAGTGTGGGTCGTCACTGGATTATCTGATATTTCTCATCAGAATACTTCCACTGAACATCAGGACGTTAAATGCCAATAATTGTGTGGACTTTAAGTGCTGTGATTTAAAGTTGAAAAGTTGTATGGCTCATACATGAGGACGTCCAGTTGCACATGGTGACATTCAGAAACCTTATGGAGGCTGTCATAACATTCATTCCTGATCATCAGCCTGAGTCAGGTGACATTTTGAGGATGGCTTTAACAGCCTCTCAAAATCTAATAAGAGGACCATCATAAATGTTATATGAGGTCAATTTCTGACGACCCATCACTGACGTGTTAATGAAACCTGGCTGCCTTGAAGTCAAAGTGTTTCTCTCAAATCAGATTTTGCTTTCTTTCGAAAACCACTTCTTAAATTTTATTGTTAGCTTGTGGCAGAACAGTAAATGAATCACTTATAAATGCAGTAAGAAATATGTAAGAACTTTGAATGTGACTAAAGCACTTGAGTTACACTTGACTGACACTAAAGATACTGATACTAAAGCTTTTTGTACATTGCTTATGATCCTTCTAAACAATGATTTTACCTGAAAGACCACAATATAAAGGACATGCTTGGAATGGAAAATATGCTAAATGTACAAAAATAATTAATTTCAATACTATGTAAGCATTATGAGCTCTTAAAAATAATTGACAAGAGATAAGTAATGTTTTCTTCTCTTACCACACTCCCCACCCAGGGATGCCGATGCTTTGGATGATGCTGATGCCGACTTGGGCCATGAACACAAAAAAGAACAGCATGAAGTTGAAGGAGCTGTCATTCCTGAGAAAAGAAAGAAATCAAAAAATAAACACAGTAGGAAAATCAAATATAGCACTAGTTCACATGTGATATTGTATTATTTTCAAGTTATATTCTGTGTGATTTGAATTATTTGATCTCATTTGGTTTCAGGTGGTGTCTGGTACACAGTGCCGCCCGTGTGGAGAGGCCAGACAGTACGAGCGTTTTATGTGACTTACTTGAAGGCCTTGTAGATGGGCCTAAACCAGCAGACGTAAGAGCAGGGAGTGAACATGAGGAGCCAGATGATTGCCATGCCAAAGTTGGTCACCCCACCTCCACCGAACATCCAAGCAAAGCATCCGAAGAGATTCACTACAAGTGTGGCGCTGTTCACTGTGGGACCGCAACAGAGATATTTTAAGAAATGATTCACAACATCATCTATTTGATTCATGCAAAGACATGCACATGCAGAAAAGAACAAACAAAAAGTGGACGTGAAGTCAGACAGCATTAACTTAATGTCCATCCATTCATCCATTTATCATCCATGCGGCTTATCCTTTAAGGGTAACAGGGGAGCTGCAGCCATTCCCAGCCAATATTGGGTGAGAGGCGAGGAGCACCCTGGACAGGTGGCTGTTGTATCACAGGACCAACATACAGAGATAAACAACCACCCAGGATCACACCTACAGGCAATTTAGAGTCTCCAATTAACCTCAGCTCCATATCTTTGGACAGTGGGGGGGCGCAGGAGTACCCAGAGAAAACCCACGCAGGGAGCATGCATTAAACATACCGTGAAACATGTAATAAGAATACTTGACACAGAGGATGGCTTGTGCTCCCTGAAGAGCCTTTCTGTGTGTTTCCTGTTCTAGTCATTCTCAGCAATGTTATGAATCGACTGTCCTCTCTACATAAGTTGCACTAATGTTCTAATTGTAGCTCTGTGCTTTGCTTCCATATTTCTTCTCTAGACTAGCAAAGTTTCAAATTTTGGTCTGCAGAGAAAATGTAAAGTACCTCGTAAGAACATTATAAAGCTAAACACAGCTGCAACATAACAGATATTAAATAAACACTTCAATTTCCCCAATGCACGGCAGTAACCGAAACAGAACAGGCTGTTAATGGAATGAGACAGAAACGAATTGATGCAACATTTGCTCAGTGTAACATATGAAGATCCACATACAAGAATGACCAAGAGAAACAAGAGAGAAGCAGCACATCCAGAAGCAGATTGAGACTTTGAATACCTGTTTATGTTTATCGATTATAAAAAAGAAGACACCTGCAAAAAGAAAAGAGGTATTGATAGAGAGTTAAGGGTAACAAATACATGTGTGTTGATGTATATATATATGATTAATCCTCATGGAAAACAGATTGTTGACTATACCCTGCATACAAATGAAATCAGTTGTGGTTAACGGCAGTGAGATGCTCCTCTTTGAGCTGCAACCTTGCATCAACTTTATCCCAGCCCCACTTTAGTTTACACTGTTTTCATGCCATTCTTTATAGTAACCTTTTGTTCTTTTCCTAACATGCTAAGTTAGCGTCATGGCACCTACATCTACCTACATGTTTTTTTTATTTGCCGCTCTTCCCCTGCCCTCACCTCCCTCTGCCTTCATGGACGGGCAGGGAGCCTCCAGAGCAGAGCACTATCACAAACACCATTGTGCCGCTTGTTTATGGTGTAATAAACTTTGATGAAAGTGCTTCTGGTGAAAATTATTTAACACAATTTCAAAGTTAACTGCTCTGCTCAAACCAAGGCCATCTGGTCAGTGCCATGACTCATTAGCAAATAAACCAGTCAGGATGTTACAGCCGCCGCCAATAAAAGTAAAAATGTTTTTGGACCAAAAGGATCCTTGTAAACCACCAGCCTTCTGTTACGTAGTTCTTATCATGAGCTAAACATGCAGGAGAGGTTTATGGGACCTTCAGGAGAACTCAGGTGATTTCATTTTCCTTTACAGACTACTGCTGTTGTTCTGAGGAAAGAATCACTTTAAAGTTTAATGGCTGTAATTTAAGCCCTGCAGTTAATTCAGTAAACTATCCATTCATCACATACATTACATGGTAAAATAATATGCTGAATATCGCACTCACACATCCACAGGTGGTACATTTTCTTGCACATGCTGCGATGCTGCTCAGGGATCTCGTCAAAGTCCTGGTGGAAACATGGCTTGAGTGGAATGAATCCGGGCAGTGGGGGAAAATTGGGTTCTGCAACAAATAATAATATAGTATAGTATAGAATATATAAACATACATACATAAGGCCGATTCTATATGGCAACATTTTAACTTTATAACACATATATTATCTCAAGGCAATTTACACAGTAAGTTCAAAAACTTAAAATATTACAAGCAAATTGCGAGCAAACACTTTCAGCTTTATTTTAACGAGAGAAAACCTCCAGCAGAACCAGAGTGGGGGTGGGTGGTCATCTGGCTCGACCGGTTGGGGTGACAGGAGAGAAATGGTGGTGAGAGTGAAAAGAGGACCGACCTGCCATGTGGATACAGTGTCAAGTTTGCAGCTTAGATTCACTCGTGTTCAGTCTGTTGAGCCTGTAACATAAGGAGACTGCAGGTTGGGACTGGTTTCCATAGCTCCTGTATACATGTGTTCATTTGCAGTTTCTTTTACATATATATGTGTGTGAGCACATCGCTGTTCCGTTGCTAAATAGAGCAGAGTAATTTATGAGAATAAAACATTTAACAGAGGGAGCTATACGATAAGCTGAGACATTCTGTCGGGGGATTTAATAAGCGAGCCCTCCAGGCACGTCTCAATGTTGGTGATTACATTTTAACGACCACACACACACACACACACACACACACACACACACACATACACACGCACACACACACACACACACACACACACACACACGCACACACACACACACAGAGGGGAGAAGACGCTCACACGCCTCTGCAGACCTGTAAAAACGCGCGCCGGCTGCAATCACAGTCTGCATTTGATGGATGAAAAGAGGCGGTGATATTCATGTACATGTGCGGACAGTTTGACAGAGAGCTGGCCATCACAGGCAGGAATTACGGATTCCAAAGGGAAACCTATAATCTGCTTACCTCCTCCAGTGAGCAGCCGCTTCTCTTCGCGCACGGTCTCCTCTCAGAGCTCCAGCTGCGTGTTGAATGAACTATAACTGAGACAATCTGACGATTTCTGCAGGCAAACTATCAGACTATGATAATATTTTCTTATTGACTCTATGGCACGAGCAACAAATGCGAAGTATCCTGACCCTGGGCCAATCACCGTGCGTAAAGCTGCTGTCACTTTGGTTCAGACCAATAGGCGGATTACTCTAATCCCTGACGTTGTATTGTTGATCCAATCACTGTTCAGCTCCCTGTCCATGGTGCTGAAACCAGCCTATCAAACAATTGCAGTACATTTGTGTGGCGATTAAAAGTTTAATACATCTTTTTTTATTATATTTTACTCTTGAAAGAAAGATGTGCGTACATTTAATAGACAAGTAGGTAGATTATACTGTACATCAGAACTAACAGCTACAAATATCAAGACTGTACAGTGGTGGTGCTGGTTGTTTAAAAAAAGAATTTGCTTATGTCCTGCACTCAGTTGTTATTATATTATTATTGAGGCTCTTGTATTTGGAGTATTTAGATTTAATAAAATTAAATATTTCTCCACATTAGAGAGCTGATTGTTCTCATGAATCTTTCTCATGATCCCTTATATGTTTGATGGTCTTCCGCAATAATTAAGATGCTAATCATCAGGCAGTTGACGTTAGCCAACCGCCAGATGATGTTAATGACATGTCTTCATTTGGACCTTAGCCAAACCTGGGGGGACGCTGAGGCTATAGGTAAATCTGACAGGCTTCTGGCTTGTATGGCAGTTCTATATATAGGCACAATAGGTCAGACATCATTACCTCAATGCCTTTTTAAACTGTACACTTAAAATCACAGGCAACAGAGTCAAAATGCATTGTTAGAAATTACATAATTCTGTTTGGTGACAACTACATGCATCAATAATTATGATCCGTATCATATTTATATTTAAAGAATAAAGTAAAGTAGTTTTCTTGAATCAATCCATGCAATGGAGTATTTTTGTATTGTAGTTACTCCCAAGTAAAGAACCTGCATACTCTTTCCATAACTGGCACTATAATCCCAATTCCCTTAGTTTTTTGCAGTACTGTGTAAATTCAGCTGTAACACACTCCATATGGAACTGTGCTGTCAGTCAGGTCACTGCCCAAAGCTAACTGGAATATGAGATACTGCGTGGACTCCAGCTGCTGATGCAGTTTCACTGTTACACAGCAAGTGGGTCAACTGTAATTCATGAAATTACTGAAGGATTAATGCAGTTTTATAACATTATATTGTTACAGTGACATTAAACAAGTGTAAATTCACTGACGGAGAATAAGTCAAAAACTTGCAGCTAAGAATTGGATGAAATGTTCATTTGCTTGTGAGTGTATTTGAGAACTTAGATTTCCTTGTAGATTAATGGCAAGTAGATAAGTTAATGTTTCATACTTTATTCATGTTAGTGTGTTCTAAATGTTTCAAAGTAAAAGTAGTCACCAGCAATTAACTCCTCGAAGGGTGTAATCATCAAGACTTCTTTAACTAAATGTGGAGACGTGTTATCTCAGCGTCTTCACTTCATTTCACACCTTTCAGCAGTGCACAGCAATCATGCAGCAGTGTGATCCTTTAACGAAACACTCTCTGATGAGGGTCTGCTGGGGCTTGATGTATCCAATTAGGTAGCGTCTTAAATGCAGACTCTGTGTGAGTGACATGTGCAAGCTAGAAGAAGTCAAATAGTGAAAACATGAATGTTACTCACACTACTCAATAGAGCTCACACTTCAAAACAGTCCCCTTACATTCAATCAAGCTGCACCTAATTTCAAACACACTCATATAAATAAGTCATCTAATTCAAGATCAGTACGTGAGAAATTCACAAACATTTTGAAGAACACCCTCTCTCACAATGTTCAAGAAAACGGAAAAAATCATTCTGGAACTGTACCCTTGATTGAATGAATATTAGTATGTTAATGCATATCAGAACTTTTTCTGTTTTTAGATAGTTTCATATGAAATTACATCAGCCAAAAAATAAAGAAATTATTAAATTATTTTTTGCGTAATAATGCTCACAGTTTGGAGGAAACCTCTTGGGGAGGTATAGACTCAAGTAAAAAATTAAAAATTAAAAGAGACTCAAATAGTGGTAATTGTTTTTTTGGGGCAAGGACGTGATTAGGACAAGGATGTAAAAAATCCTTGAGTGGAAACTGTTGATTGCTCATATCATGTGTACATATATGACTAATGTGAACATCCATTCATCCAAACGTCCATTATCCAAACAGAAACACAGTTGTCTTGACCCTTTTGGTAAGTTTCCCAGCTCATATCAGACAGAGGCAGGTATTCACTGGAAAATGCACATTCATCAGGCCCGGCTCTGAAATTCATCAAACAATTCATCAAACTTTTTTTGTACAGCCCAAATAATTGCAGATCACCATTTGTCTCATTGGGTTTAACAAGCTGTGACATCCAATGCCCTTAACCCTCGACAAGAGTAGGTAGAAAAAAAATGTTCTACAGAGTCGCAAGTGAGGGATCCCGCTCCCAGGACAGACAGACAAATTCAAATCAGTAATTGAAGAGTCCAGAGGAGGAAACCAACGTACGGGAGCACACTGAATGTCTGAGTTTAAGTGTTTCAGTGTAGCGCAGACAAATAAAAAGAATACCTATTTTCTCAGTGGTCAAATTACTGTGAGTCAAATCGAGGCCACTATGGATGGAAAGCCTAATACAACTGTCTCTTCTCACTCCCCTTATCTCCCACTGTCACTCCCGCCACTCTCTCATTTTCCCTCTCCTCTCCCCATTAATATTTATCAGAGGTAGTTCCAGTCTAGACAAGCTTCTGACATGATGTTCGAAGGCCATCATGTCCTATGCCTCACACAGAGAAGAGTTCGTCCTAAGTGGTCTCTCTTTCTTCTTTCTTTATCTCTTTCTCGCGCTCGTTCTGCCTATTTTCTCTCTACAGCCAACAAGGCCGCCATCGAATGGACCATTGAAATTTGCTCCTCTCTCTCACACCTCGAAATCCTCAGTTGAGATTCTGATTCAGAAGCTACTCTTTAAGCTAATTAGGACGAGGGCTGCTTCTTTCAGTCGGTAATGGCCGGGCTCTGTACAAACTGAGCCCACCTACTCCCTCCCCACTCTGGCTCACCAACAGTGCTTGGGAAAGTCAGATTTCCCTCCCGTGAGCTTTGCCAACACGGCATTGATTCAACACAATGGGTCTTTTCTGGGCCCTCTTTGCTGCGCGCTTTGTCATTATGCTGGATGGGGTGTGGACAGAAACCAGGAAATTAAGTATTGGGAAAGACAGAGGGAAAATAACATGGGTAGGAGGAAAAAAAGAAAGAAAACCGGGAAGAAGACAGGAAATGAAGGATGAGAGAGCATTTATTGAACATCAGAAAAATAAATTTAACATTTTATGTGATGTTTTTGCTTTGTGCAAATTTATTTTTAAACTAATAAAACATTGTAATTTTTTTTCAGTAAAATGTGGAAGCACTTCAACACCCACACAGGTTTGTGCCACTATCCTTATTAGGACTGTATTGACTTCCATTCATTGTGTGCCTTATTAATTCATGTCTTACAACCAGGACCCCAGAAATACAAATTTGACTCATTAGGACCAGGCTTTGATCCTCATGAGTTCCAGTCAGTGTTTGCACAAGAGGTTACAAAAACAAGAACACACACACACACACACACACACACACACACACACACACGGTAGTCCACTGGTTTCATATTGTATACACTTATTAATCCTCATCACTGGGTGAGTAAATGCACTTTAAATTAGGGAAAGATAAGTGTCTGTTGTCCCACACTCAATATCCCTGCTTGATGCTCCCAGTTGTGGCCCAGTGCCAGTGCACCCCGGTGTCATTGTCCTGTGATATAAAAAAAAAACATTTGCCCACTCACCCTCTAAGCCCATGTGCCACCGTTGTCTTAGTTTCTATGGAGACACTTTCCTCCAGGCCAAGCATGTGGAGCGCACCCCTCCAGCGGAAGGAGGTGGAATAACATTGTGGCAGGGCAGTCATACACCAAGCTCATTTACATATCCAAACATGAACCATGGACGTGCAGCATGCAGTGTTTGTTCACTAAACATATCCCAGTAGTCGATTCAACTCAGCTGGAAATGAAGAACACAAACAATATTATGATTTTTTTTTTTCTTAACAACACAAAGGTTGGTTCTGTTGTGCGTGAATACAGATTTTTTGAAAGTTATTCAGAGTAAGAGGACGCTGTAGAGCACAGTGTAGAAAATATCTGTCTCGTCACACAGGTTTCATTCAGCATTCTGATCACCGTCACTCCCTTTGTACAGTTGACATGAATGATGCATGCCCCTGTCTGGGCCTGGTGTGGTTGTTGCTCATTATCTTCAGCAGGGGGCACTGTTCTATCTGTTCATTGGTATTTCCTTGCCAATTCAGGAGACACACTGTTGTCAGATGGAACTGGGTGTCTCTGACCTTGAGGGAGATGAAAGACAACCACCACGGAGACTACTGTACTCTGCATTCAAATACACAAACCTCACACACTCACCATTGTAACATGTGACCTCGAGACAAGGACACCAATAAAAGAGGGGAATAAGCCAGGCAAAAAATAAAATATGTTACCACATCATATCTGTTAACTAATACATACAAATTGCGACTTTTGAATTTTAATATTAATAATGATAATAAATAAATTGATTTCAAAAATAAAAACATACATTGCAAAGCTCATAAAGATTACAAACACACAAGAAAACAAAACACCCAAGGCAAGAAGCAAATCATTACAACATCATCAAAGACAAGAAATAATAAAACTAATGATTAAGACGTGAATAATTATTTTGTTCAATTTGAAATCACATGCTACTTTTTTTAAAATTACTTTTTACATCTCACATACACAAATAAAGCTATAAAAGCATAAAACAATGACAATTTTGAATTGACTTCTCTCTCCTTTGAAAACTTAGTTGATTGAAAAGCTTTTAAACAATTGGCTTGATAACAATGGAAGCAAAGAAAGCGAATGGCAGCTTAACGTCATTAACATATTTCACGGGGGCAGTAATTGTGGCTGTGACTGACTTCTGCCCATAGTCACACTGATTGCTATTCAAACCAGCAGAGATTCAAACTGCTGTGAGGCAGACAGGAATTCAAATTGTATGTTTTATAATCATTTAAATGCTCTTTGAAAACTCATCAGAAGAACACATGAGCATATACGTATCATCGGAACAAAGGCTGAACAACCAGGAGATTAAATTAATTGAATTACCCTATTTGGACTTACTCACAAAAACGCAGTGGTTGATTTGTATAGGTCATGGTATATATTATTCTTGCTGTCATACAGTATGACTACTTTATGATCCATGCACCACAGGGTGGCTAATGAACCTTGTAATAAAATCATCAAGATGCATATCTTCACAATTCTCGGTCCCTGTGAGAATAATACACTCGTCTGATCTCATGTTCACTACAGACGATTTACTTAAACGACTGCTTCAATCACCTACAATCTCTTGTGGCAATGACTGGAATGTAGCACTAAGTATGACGTATGTGTTCTTTATGACTGGTGGTAATGATTAGTAAGTGTGTCATCACCATTAGGCAGGACCATACAGTCTATGGGCAGGACTCATAATGTGCCGTTAACTCATAGAAAGACACCAGAAATCATTGTTATTACAGTTAAACAATTAATTGTATAGTTTCATGTGTGTTTGGTTCTGCTTGGAGACTCTAATACTGAAATGTTCTCTCCTTTAGTGTTAGAAATACATTGACTCTGCTCATATACAGTTTATCTCGCAAAGCAAAATGATTTTCTGTGAAATATTCAGGAGAGTTTTTAGAATGCGTTATAATTCAATTTGAATGTTTGATTTTTGTTTTTACAGTAATCTACCCAAGTGATTCAGCGCAAATCATTCATCTTATCGACCTCACACTTGGCATGTGTATTGTGAATGGCCGAGGGAAGAGCAGTTTCAGATTTGGTGTAATTTGGACACGCAGCAGGTTCACTATTGATTAAACAGGTGAGGGTGCTCTATATGAGTCTGGGGGCAGGGCAGCATGCTAACAGTCAGCCTGTCGACCCAGTTGAACATATCTTCTTCTACTTCCCCTGATAATCTACAGCAGCAATCAAATACTGGGTCAAACCACAGGTCAAAGTCGTTAACAGATCATCTTGATACTTTTATTTCATTCATCATATTGACACACGCATATTCTCCAGAGTCAGTGGTGCTGATCATTTCCTTTAAAGTCATTTGTCATTAAAGTAAAAGCATAATGCTTGTTTTGTTGCTGTTATGCTTCATACCCAGCAGAATTTTTGAAAAGTTGTTCTTCTGAAATTCTATGAAATCTTCATCTTCATTGAACCAGCTATGATGAACACAAAAAATTCTGTCTTCACTCTGCACCATAGACTTTATAAAAAGGTCTGCACACAATGTCCAGCACAAACAATAACAAGTGATAGTGTAATCTAGAACTGTTTGAGCAGGACTCACTAATGACAAGTAATAATTCTAAAGTAGCTCCAGAGCTTTAAAGGTCCAGTGTGTAAGATTAAGGTGAAATGGAACTATTGGCAGAAATTCAATGTAGAAGAATCCTCATTATGTTTTCATTGGTTCGTTTAATCTAAATTGTTTGAATTATAGTTTTCTTTACCCTTGAAAAAGCCCTTTATATTTAAATACTTTATATTTACATCGAGGGGATCCTCTTTATGGAGGCCGCCATCTTTTTTTACAGTAGTCCAGACTGGACAAACTAAACACCTTTGAGTTTTTATGACAACTGAAGTTCACCACAGGTTCTTTTTCATGTTTGGAAGGAGAGGGTGAGGTGAGGGGTGTTCAGCTGCAACTCTAGATATCACTAAATTCTACACACTGTACCTTTAAAACAGGACAAGTTAAAACGACCACTGCTCTAGTGTTGATAATCATAAAAAGAGAAAATCAGTAATTTGACGATGGCAGATTGTTTGTCATCGGATAGAATAATATTCTTAAAACAGCACAGATTCACTTAGAATCACACGTGTTTAATCTCATCCCATGCAGTTATTTTAAGACACAAATAATCTTTATATAAACATGAAAACAAATGGTTACCAGGGCTGGGGGGTTTTCTGGAGTCCTGCAGAGTTGCTCAGCTCCTCACCAAACAATTACGATATTGTCTGTAGTAGAAAGATCTAATTTGTTTTCAGAGTGAAAAAACAGCAACAGCAGCCTACCTCTCACTGCCAAGAGAAACCACTAAAACCTCTTGCTTTTTGACTCGAGCCAGACAAGTTTACTGTACTAATTGGTCTCAATGGGCAGAGTATCAAATGTGTAAATAATTTTCTCAGCTATTGGCCTGCTTGTTGTTTGGCTACCTTGCCTTTTTTTTCTTTGATGGTGAAGAGAAAGCTACTGATACTCCAGCCAGTGCTGAAATTCCTGGAGTATTTTTGTTTTGACTTTGTAGAAAAACTGCTTCAAATATGGAAATGAGAGTCTGGTGTTGAATCATAGAAACCAGCAAACTCAAATTATCGACAGGGGGATGTGTGTGTCATGTTTGCTGGGGGGGAACCATTTGCAGATGGGGTTTCAACGTGTTGCTGTACCGTGTTGAGGGCAGGTTTAAGGGAATCAGGTTACTTCTAATTAAGAACATAACTTGGAGCAGGTCATGGCTCCACTGGATTCAGCCTTTGAGGTTCTGACAGGGCACAAGTTGTTAATTTCTGTCTGTCTGGGCTGTGGGGGCTGCAAAGTAAAATTAGATGTACCCTGTATAATCATCCCCTGCTTTGCACACGTGTATACTTGTGATTTGTTGACACTTTCTAGGATAGCCATACAAGTGAACAGCACACAATGTGAAGGTACGGGGCAATGTGAAGTAGTGAAGTGTCAACATTTTCTGACAAAACTGAACTAAAGCTATTTCTTTTAGATGGTTTGCACGTTGACATCATGGCAGTTTTAGTGATTTGCGAGCAGCTGGTAGTTTGTGGTCATCATTCTACAGCAGCTGGGCAGGAAAAATGAGAAGCAGGGAAATTACAGCTTGACCACAATCACAGAGGACAAAGCAATGCTATTAGTTTTCTGATGCAATCACATAATCTGATGGCCCAGACATTTGCTTTAATCAGACACCTGGGAAATGCATCCAACCCATTTCATTCCATCATCACAAATCAATCTTATATCAGTATTAAATGAATACACCAAGATGGGAAATCTGGTTGGACAAGCTATTATTATCAAGGGTATCTCCTTCATTACTGCTGAATATGAAGAGCTGTCTTTCTACTGTGTGTTGTTGGCAATATACAAAGCATCCCACACACGCTTGTAATGTACTGCTGTGGATCAGTTCTGAAATGAAAAAAGAAAAAAACAACAGGAGCCTGTACTCAAAAACACACTTAAAAATTCAAATGGTGTGAGATGACTCCTTGATGATCTGTTATATATGTTCTTTTCATCCCAGCAAGCAATTTAAGATCACAGTTCACATCACTTTTGGAACACCTACAGTGTAACAAGTAACAGCTCTGCATGGATATGTGAATATCTGTATCTGATGGTGAAAGCCTTTCCCTCCCCTGCTTCATCTTCCTGCTCCTGGTATCAGTGATGCTGCACAAGTCTTTGTCTAGTCTGGGGAGGCTGGGCTGCAGCTGCCTCCTATACTATGTGGTTTCATGCAAAAGTCAGTGGGTCCCTGAGCACTTGGTGCAGGAGGCAAGCTGGTTGATTGATTGGGAAGCCCCCCCCCCCCCCCCCCCCCACACACACACACACCCCCTCCTCCTCCTCCTCCTGCTTGTTCTTGCTCATGGAGAACATGTGCCTCTCCTGCTTTTTTTTTGTTGCTTTTCTTACCCAGAACTGCTTAATCACACACGCGCATCCATGCAGCCATGCATGCATGTGTGTGCACAAACAAAGGTGCAGGCTCACTCACACAGAGGAAATAACACAGACACACACACAACGGGTACATTGACAAAAATATGAATGAAATAGTTTTAGCATGATGTGAAGACAAGGTTCTGAATGAAACATGTGCATGTGTGTGTGTGATGCTCGCAGTCTCCAGCACTGCAGGGTTCATTCAGGGCAACATATTAGCAGTCATTACGGATAGAGACAATTCACCACACTTGTTTTTTTTTTTTGCTCTTGCACAGAATGAAGCACATTACGCTATAAGCAATCCATCGTCCCAGACACACACACACACACACAAACCGAGAGAGCGATAGAGAGAGAAAGAGAGAGAGAGGGCGCCTGGGGTAAAATGTATATTTCCACAAATTTGATATGAAGTGTTTGAGCAGGTCTTTGCATCGATCCCCTCCTCAGTTGTTGGTGGAAGGCATGGAGCCGAACAAAAAGCAGGAGGGGTGTGTGTTAGGATCACCAGCAGCTTTTCAGGACTCCAGCGACGAGCAGCCAGCCAGCCAGTGTCTGGCGAGCGTGCGTTCAGGCGCGTGCGCGCGTCCATGCATGCATGTGAGTGTGTGGACCAGCAGCCAACACACACACACACACACACACACTCCTAACATTCGTTCGCAACATGGCGTTGGAGCGCCGAGAGACACGACGGCTCTGCCCCTGACTAACGCAGCCGTGTTGTGGGGAGAGGAGCCGGAGGAGCGCGTGGAGCAGAGAGAGCGCCACATTCGACTCTTTTTCTCTTTTACGCACCACCGGAGGACACAATAGCGAATTCCTACATATGCACGTCGCTATAACGGTATAGCCGCTCGTTGTATAGACGCACGCTGCTGCTCCGCTGGTGGAAATCAAAGGCTGTACATGGCGGTGGAGACTATTTGGCTGCTCTGTCTTCTTTCGCTGCTTTCTGGTCCATCCACACAAGGTAAAAAGCGCACACTTTCAATCATGTGTTGGGTTTTCTTTTTGTTCTTTCACGGTGGAGTGCATGTGTAAGGCAGCGGGCCACTAAAGTGCAGTTACTCACAACTAAGTGGGCAGGAGAGGAGAGGGGCTAGACAGGGTGGATTTGCACCTTGCACGGTCCGATATCTCCCACCCCTCATCTCCGTGTAATAATACCGTGCTCACCTCATGTGGCCTCTCCGGTGCTTATGAGCTATAGTGGCGTGCTGTCACTTCATGGGTGTCTGCCTCTCTCTCTCTCCCAGGACGCGCCGAGAGCCTTTATATCAAGTTGCAGCACATTGCCCAGGGAGCAGCCCCTGAATGTTGCCACAGGGCGGCCAGAGGGGTTTGCACCGGGCCAGGGGGAAGTGTGGGATCAAACAGCAGGAACAGGGCTCATTATAGGATGTAATGTTTGTGTGGAGCCTCCTGGAAGAAACAGTCCTTAAAGTGTTGCTTTGCCCACAAATAAAATCAGAACTCTTCTTCTTAGTGTGATAACCTTCTGAATCCTCTGACTTGGGACTTGTGGTTTTAGCCACTGGCTCAGAAAGTCAAGAATGTGTGAAACCAAAGAAATGTTTTAATAGTAAACAAATCACAAAGTTCCAGGAGATGATGCACTGAAGCTGAGGGGAGGGAGGAAAGTCTGCCCACACATGAGAGTGGGTGAAAGACTATAGCCAGAGGATTTACATGACAAAGACTCATGCACAAAATCAGTGGAGTCTGCACAGTTCAACAATTTAAAGAAGATGCGATATTAAGAAATGTCTCCCAATGCTCTCCATTTCTGAAAACGTCATTAAACTAACATGCTTGCTCACTGTTTGTCCTCTGCGATGACACCACATTTGTGCACGGCAGGGAGAAATCACTGAACCAAGCTACAGGTGAAGAGGCAGATCAGAAATAACAGAAGTGATGTCAAGCAAATCAGACCAATTACCTGCAGCATGTTGCCCACGTTACATTAGCAAAGAGCTGTGGAGAGTGAAACAGGTGAAATGTAACCAGCAGTCATCGCACTGTGCAAACTGAGCTCAACTCTCATATCGGAGTGCTCTGCTGTCAAGTTTTAACTGAGTGGCAGCAGTTAAAGTTTAAGCATTACTAAGCAATAGCACAATGACAGGTGTTTGTGTTGAGAGAAAGAGAGAGGGAGCAAACAATAAAACTTTATGATTTATCTTCTTTGGTTTGAGCGCTCCAAGAGCTGGAGTTCATACTCGGGCTACTCAAACATTTGGATCGATGAGATTACTGCTCAAGACAGATCTTTAAATCTTTGCTGTTTGGTTTACAGTTTGTAAAGAAAGAAGTGTATCGGCAGTTATTTTGATAGTTGATTCATTGTGTGCATGGGGATGTTTCAGGCAAAGAATATCTGTTCACAGCTTCTTGAATTTGCTGCTCTGTAATCACTACTATGATCTTTAGGGTTTTATGCTCATGTTGACATGAAACAAGGAATCTGAGGATCCCACATGAGTGCATATCTCTGCTAAGGTCGAACAGTCTGCTTATGAAACCACATATACATTCACTAGATCCAGATTTTTATGTGAATCTGCACCAAATTGAACACACATATATCAAATATCAGTCAGTTTTTCATCAGTTGCCATTAATCAATTAAATCTATGAAAATGTTCAAGACAAACTTCCATTGTTTAAGAAAGTGAAAAAAAGTCCTGGATCTGCCCAGTTATCCATAGCCGCATCAAAATGTAATGGGTTCTTGCCTTGGTCACGCCTCACCCCTCCACAAATTCCTATTTCATGGGAATTGGTTGAGTAGTAATCCTTCTAACTACAGCCGTTTTAAGACATGAACTCTGCAGAATGTCAGCAGGATTGGGTCCGG
Organism: Paralichthys olivaceus; assembly: GCF_024713975.1. Classification (NCBI taxonomy): domain Eukaryota; kingdom Metazoa; phylum Chordata; class Actinopteri; order Pleuronectiformes; family Paralichthyidae; genus Paralichthys; species Paralichthys olivaceus. The sequence continues at coordinate 11,224,212 of NC_091093.1, forward strand.
AGTCTCTGGAGTTTGCCTTTGTCATGTGAAAAACAGCAGTAGATTCTCAGCTCAGACGCGTTGACATCAACACAGATATCTCAGGAGGTTTCAGGTGAGGGGTGTTGCAGCAGAGGCTTGCATGTCTTGGTTTACAGCACATCGACACGGCTGTCAGCCCCTTATCACCCAAAACTCTCTTGACATCTTTGTTGGTGTCTTCTACATGTGTGTCACCGTTTTTCCATCCTGACATATTTGTTTTCCTTTAGTTATTTTTCATTTTTGCATCTGTTGTTAGAAATGTATTCAACACACCAACACTGGTGAATCCTGGGGTGGATCTCCCGCTGTGTTCTCATTTGGACCCATTCAGACTTCTGTTGAGTTTTTATTGGGGGGGAAACTCCTCAGAAAGTCCGGAGCATCTCGCTTGGACATTTGAGGTCTCACGCCCAGCCCTTGCAGAGAATGTCAGCAGATTATTAGGAGTTCAGTGTATGTCTGAAAGCAGCTTTACAAACAAACAGTGGGAGATGAAATAACATCCTTTGTGGTAATAATAATAATAATAATAATAATAACTGGTTGCAGCTCTACATTATTGTGGAGGCTAAAAAACATCTGTGTCATATATTTATTTAAATGCTGTTGAGTAGTTGTATTTATTGAATATTTTGTTGCATCATTCAAAGTTTTTCATTCATAATTTTACCCTCCTCTTGTGTCTGCATGGGGTTCACTCGCACCATTGAAATGCTGCTGCCTCAGCCCCGGGATGTCATGCTCTGCAGTGGTCTCAACCCACAGTGATGAGAAATGAAGCAATATTGTGCACAGGGGCTGGTGTGGTGTTGTTGAAAAGTCAAGTGTGTCAGAATGGATATATATCAGAAGAGTCTGATATATTCTCTGAGAAAGTACATGCAGGTAGACGCCACCTCCCACAGACATATAAAGTGCCATCCTTTTACCCATTTCCCCTTATTCATTGTTCAATTATGCAAATAAAGGCCTAAAAAAGGAAACTAGACGTAAAGCCCCCTTGATTTCCATCTGTATGGTATTAGAAGGTCAGCGGATACAATTTATATAGAGTGAGATTACCATGGCTCGCAGACTGCAGCAGAGACCGAATAAGGAATCACTCCCCTTGAGATCATCCTGACATGAGAGTGAGTGCCACACTGGGGGCGATCACATCCAGATGATGAAATCACTGGCAGGTAAATGGTGATTGTGATGGAGGTTGCCGGCGATAAGGGCGAAGAGGAAATTGATTTATTTGCACTGCGTGATTTGTCACTGAAAAGTTGGTAACAAAACATTGGTGACAGTTTGTTCGGCAAACTAAACGCTTTGGCATTCATGAGATGTCGCGTTTCTATCGCAAAAAATGATTTAAAATAATGTAAACAAATCAGATTACAATATATTGTAATAATTCAGAGTTGCCATCAAAGTGTTTTGCTTCAGAGGGAAAAAAACAAATTTGTATTCATGAGCTCTGCTGACAGCCGCATCATGGTTTGTGATCAAATGAACAGATTAGTATGTATTATTAACAAATAATTACTCTGCATTGGTTATTATTATTCATCAAAACCAGGGAACAACACAGTCATTGAGGGCGACGTGGTGTCTGCTGTCTCTCTTCTCTCGCTCTATGTGTGTGTGTGTGTGTGTGTGTGTGTGTGTGTGTGTGTGTGTTTTGTCAGGTTTTGAAACTGGAGCATGAATGTTGTGGGTGTTGCTGGTGGTGGGAACTGAGCTGGTAGTGAGTGGGGGCTGGGGGTGATTCTGGGACAGGGATGAATTGGACGGGTGCTGGTGGGGCGAGTGCGAGGGCAAGGGCCATCGCTACATCCACAAACAAAGAGCTTGTCTTGTCCGTTCTAAAGATCAAATGAAAATATGTCAGCTTCACTTAACACATCTCTGGCAAATGAGTGAGTGTGAGTGTCTCTCTCACAGTTATCAATGGGGACAATAAAAAGAAAAACATCATTAGTCCTGCAAGAATTTATGAGCTAATTAATGTGATTATCATGAATATTGTAAACAGAACAGTTGCTTGATGAAGTGGAGGCGAGAATATGAGAATAATGAGTCCATTACCCAAATTTCCAGCATTATTCTTGATTCTCTGTGATGATAATGTTTGCATTAACAGTTGTAATTATTACCACTGCCAAGGAAGTTGTCTTTTCACCCGTCTGTCTGTTTGCTGAATCAAGATTACACAAAAACAAGGGGTTTGTGGTATGGGTCAGGGAAGAACCCATTCAATTTGGTGTGGATCCAGTTCAGGGGTTGGATCTAGGAACTGTCTGTAACATGGTGAGACAGGGGCGTTTCCAACATTTTTGTCATTTTCCCAGAGAATATTCATGTATCTTGATGACAGAAAATCAGGCATCTTTTGGGCCTAGGTGAAAGAATGCGTTCTATTGAGGGACATTCTAATTTTTTGTCTTGTGTCACTTTTTCTGTAGCAGCAAGGACAAAAACAACCACACTCAACAAATCGGTCCTTATTCACAAATCCAGCAGTTATGCAGCAAAGCCATCATTCACTATTTTATGCCATGTGGTGAATCTGCCAGCCTTTTTGGTCACGACACAACCTTCACTGATTCATCAGGTTTCCCCTTTCAGAGGAAAACAACAGACATTAGCCTTGGCAACCAGCATATAAGCCAAAACCTACTGTAAAGCTCCATAAAGCCAAGGGGAGCTGCAGATTCAGGTGATAATGCTCTGATAATTCTATTGGTTCATCGCTGCCAGTGTCGTCTGCCAACTTATCACACTGATGGATAGATATCCCAGTATGTTGTGTGCAGCAAAAGATGGGCTGGCTTAAAAACATATGCAATGGTAAACAGATCTACTCTTTAACCTGTTCAACAGAAATCAGATTTTATTGCTTTCATGTGTTACTGTAATGAATGGTAATATAATAGTAGAGTGAATAATCCTTTAATAAGCTTCAATGACATTGTTTTTTAAGTCCCAGTGGCATTTTGTTCTTGCAGTGGATTTAATGATATTTCATTTGAACGATAACGGTTGATTTTTAAAATGTTTTCATGCTGTGAAATTCAAGTACAAGCGAAGAATGTGAATGGACTGTGACTTTAATGACTAATGACAACTGAAGACCCTTCAGATTGAAAAGTTATGAACCACTGCACGTGAGTTTGGATATAAAAACCTGTGCATCTCTTCTCAGCTTCTACACTCAGGACTAATTAATGTGTCTATAATTAGATTATGTTCATTATCAACTTGTAATGTAGCATTGTACAGACAGGTAATATTCTCATATCTAAATGAGCAGTGTCTGCTCACATGCTCTTGACGAGCCTGTGAAGAGTTTGAACCTGCCTGTCAACAACACCACGCTGCTGAAGTCTTATTTTTAGCTTGCTTTGAAACCCTCACAGACTACCTCTGTGTGATCAGTACTGGGACAGATTAAATTCCTTTTTTTATTACTATAAATCAGATAAATGTCTGTACAACTCCACGTTTGTGTTTTGGGAGAGATACACTGTTATTCCTCTCGTGTTCTCAGGTCAGACAGTGTCATCTCAGCAGCCTGTTTCATACAGTTAATATTTCCATGGAACACCCGAGGAAAATGAGCCTGTAGGAATCCTGCTGTTGAAGTGACCCTGTGCAACGTTAGGCATGGTGGTGGGAGGGAGGGTTTTTGAGTCAACTATTTGTTCCACACACTGCTACAGGGTGCTGTGGGGCAAAGTCCATCCTCCAACTTAAATATCATGGAGATGTAAAGTTGCACAAGGGGTCACATTTTTGACTCAGAACTGTCTCAAATGAAGATATTTAATAACAGTGAAGTTGGCACGTTAAAAGGCAAAAAGGTCTGAAGAAGGTGGTTTGTTGTGGAACGACACTCATGAAGCATTACACTCCTACCTGCACTATAACTCACCAGATGTGGAACAAACGTTTCACGGCTGACTTGGAAACGTAAAAGGAATGGGTTTTATTTTTCATTAATCTTCTGCTTCTGTGTTTTCTTACACTATGTTGCCTTCAAGCTACAGGCCTGTCAAAACACTAGGGCAATGTGGAGTGAAGCAGGCCAAACTCTGAAATGTGCTTAATAAATAATTGATTGTTGGATAGTACCAAGAATATACCAATACAAACCTGAATATCACACACATCATCATTGCAGCTTGAAAGTGGCTGTGCTCAGGAACAAGCTGAAAAGTTTGACATATAATTTACTTCTTACGTTGTGTAACACTTGCAGCAGAAACAAAGCAGCATGGGCTTTTGGAGTTTTCTTTCCATGCAACTATTTGAATATAAGTTCAATATTCTATGGTTAGTCAGTCAAATAATCTGATTAAAACTCATTTGGCTTTGTAGATGATGTATTCTGTTCCTCGGTTATGCATTAACTTTACATCTACATGGTCTCCAAGATCTTAAGTTTATATCAATCATATTAGTGAACAGACAGCTCATGTTATTATGAGTCGGTAAACTGAATTAACTTTCAAGTTTACTGTATCGCTTCGTTGCAGTTCCTGCTGGTTATCTCTCAGCTGACTGCTTCGGTCTGATTATTTTTAGTTTACCATTGGTCTAGTGGTAGTGGTACTTTTAGAGGTCACCCTCATAAATGTGTATACTTTCTATAACTAGCATTTGAACAAAGAGCTGTGGGTGTACTTACAACCATAAAGACTAACGAATGGAGCTTTTGTTGCAGGTTAAACTCCCTCAGACACTGCAGACAAAAATATCCCCTTTTTAATGAGTGAGTCAAATGGTTACTTCCACCTTTAGTTCACCTGATTAGCGTTGTGTATGTCTCCTCCTGAACTGTACTGTCATTTTGAATGTTCAGACTGGAGTTTAGCTCCAGGTTGTTGTGACTACAGCACAGGGCCAGCTGTGCAGCCTCCCATATAGTAGCAGCTACAGAATATTAAACACTGGATTTGTAGGGGGATGTACACTGACTGTATGTATCTAATACCTGATGCAGCCCTGATATAAATAAATGATCTGGTGCCTGTTTTCATCTCACAGACTACACTATTATTCTGTTAACCCTAAGCCAAAAGACACTGCCTGACCTCAACCCGAATATACATTTTGATATGATGCATTTTATGATTTAGTGATATTCAGATAAAATTGAAATGAATAACATTGTGACCAAATTAAGACCTGGAGTATTCTGACCTTGTTTGCGTTATGTATCCGTGTATACATCTTAATCGCATTATAATGTCCTATTGGAGTTCTCACAACAGTTTGCAACATCGACAAATGATTGTTACAGTTTGATGACGATCTGAGTGTTAACAGAATGGAGTTGTAGCTCTTGCAAAATTACCAAGGAAACACCCAAAATGGTATATGTTAACATTGTACATTAAACTATTTCAGGTCGGGTTTTAAAACTGGAATAGTAACAATGCCAGTCATTGCAATGGACGCAATGACTAAATAAGGTAAATAGTCATAATATTGGTGTCCAGCCAGTCACTGTCAGCTTCTATTCTTCAATGTCTTGTGCTGAACACACCACCTTAATGACCTCATGCAATTTGACTTTTAAATAACGTACTAATGTAAAGAGTGGTTTTAATCACTATGCTCTAGTTTTTAGCATCATTTGAACTTTCTCTGGGATCAAACTTCTCTTATCCCACTTCCTCGTTTAGTAATTCTGCAAACATACATCCTCTCATCTCTTGAGACTTAAGACCAGTGCTTGTTGGACAGCAGTGCCTGTGGAGACTAGCTTATTACATATTAGTCCTAAATTAATTATCTGCATGCATTTCTGTTTGTGTGTGTGCAGAGGTACATACACCCTGTGTGCTTGCCTGTGTGTAAGTGTTGGTGCGTCAGCTGTGATTTGTGAGTGTATCTTGATCTTCTCCCCAGAGAGTCCATTCTAAATTAGGATGCATATTATTTAAAGATGCCTTGGTCTGAGTTTCAGCTGGGTATATTTGTGCAGTGAATATGTTGATTTTTTATGGTGCCCTGTGTGCGCCTTTTCATGCTGCCATGGAGGCAATCTTAAGCACAGGGGTGTTTGTGTGAATACAATAGAAGTCTCACGCTCCATTTTGTCTTTAGTGAAATCAAATGATTTACTCTCATGGGATGTTCGAGAATTGTGTTAAATCTATTTTGTCATTTGTAAATAGTGTGACTGCTTCAAAATATCTGAATATCTGAGACCTCAAGAGCTAATGAGTGTTTCATTTCAGTACCTGTATGTATTCATGACTTGCCTGGGTCAGATCTGTGGGAAAGGAAATAATAATAATAATAGTAATAATACCTGTAATTGTATAGCACTTATCTAAACAAAGTGCTTCACAAGAAAAATAATGAAATACATGGCTAGAATTCTATTCTATTTATTTGGCATTTTATTTATTTTTAAACTAAATTTAACTAAATACCTACTTTCATAGGTGGCAGAGTCAGAAGCTGTCATATAGTATTAAACCCAACAGTTCCCACAATGAGCAAGCCCTTTGGCAACTGTAGAGAGGAAAAACTCCCTCTTTAACTGGGAGAAACCTCTGGCAGAACCAGACTCACTGTGGGCGGCCATCTGCCTCGACCGGTTGGGGTGAGTGGAGAGAAATGGGGAAAGAGGAGGTGGGTGGCAATGAGGGAGTAGAATAGAGAGAGAGAGAGATGGGGTGGTGGGGTCATGGGAGAGGAGAGAGACCTCAAGAACCTCATACGTGAACTCTATAAGTCTCATTATTGTAGTGAAAGTAATTACAGGTCGCATGTTAGAAATGCTTTCCTGTGAAAAATCCGTTTTGAGCAGTGATTTAAAGATCATTATTGAGTTTGCGAGCATTATCTCATCCGGCAGGGAGTTCCAGAGCCTCAGGGCCCTGACAGAAAATGCCCGGTCACCTTGATTGGCCAGCCTCGACCTAGGGACAGCCAACAGGGACAGGCTGGCCGATCTGAGGTTACGACTGGGATTACAAGGAGTCAAGAGCTGCGAAATGTAGGTTGGGGCCAGCCCATGTTGGGCTTTAAAAGTTATCAAAAGAATCTTAAAATCAATCCTGAATTTAACTGGTAACCAATGAAGGGATGCAAGAATTGGCGTGAAATGAGCCCTACAGTTTGTATTTGTTAAAATACGAGCAGCAGTGTTCTGAACAAGCTGCAAACAAGTTACCAGGTTTTGGCTAAGGCATGTATACAGGGCGTCGCAATAATCCAGGTGGGAGAAAACAAAGACATGTATTACCTTTTGTAAATCAGCGAGGGATAGAACCGATTTGATTTTAGAAATGTTTCGTAGAAGAGCAAGATTTAATGATTTGATTAACATGTGTTTTGAAGTTAAGACCGGGATCGAATGTGATGCCTAGATTTTTAGCTGTAGTTTATAAATATAATAATAATAGATTTCTGGATTTCACATGGGGGTCTTAGATATACAAAAGTTGCATTTTGACTCTTCTTGGCAAATCATGTAATTTAATTTATAAAATGAAGATTGATTTATTTTGCAACAGGCTGCTACATTCCCTTCCTCTATGCAGGAAAAGCTTTATAATTCTGCCATCTGATCGACTTCCAACCATTTTCACATAAAAACTCTAGCTTGCATAGCTTGTGAAAAAAAATGCTGTATGAAACAGCAATGTAAATTATGTGTTTTCTACTGGTAATGGAGCTGCCTTTATTCATGTGTTTATTCATGTCTTATTGTTGATTTGTTTTTTGGTAAAGCAGCTTTTTAATCCTAGGAGCACAAACTAATATAACAAAATGAAAATGATGCAATTCAGACAGATTTCATCCTGTTGGCTTACTAGGTCACTGAGGTTTGCCACACAGTGGATCTGATAACTGTACGTGATGGGATTTTGAACAGCTCCTCGGGGCAGGGTCACAGTTACACCATAGGTGGTTCACTCTGTATTATCCAGGACTTATCCAGCAGCAGCCGGACTCCAAGATCTAATCATTCCCTCATTTGAATCCTAGCACAAGCTGCGTCCATAGCCCTAACTTCATTGAGTGCTGGCAGTTTTAAACATTATTTATATGTAAATTGTATGTAAAGAGTGATCAGTTAATGGTAAAGCAATGTTTTGTGTAATGAGTAAACCAAACATAACATTAAATCTTAAATTGATCATACTGTCAACCCACAAATAATTTGTTTCTTGAAAATGTTCAACTAATATTTTATTCTGCTAATGTAGTTTGATCATGAGTGGATACTACTTTTGTTGTCTTCAGGACCTTTTCTAGTGTAAATGATGACTACAAGTTGACCTTAATAGGCACCAAAGCTTGGTCCTAATGAGCTGAACCTTTCTGAGGTCCTAGAGGTAAGGGGTAAGATGGGAATTATGGTTCAGGTTCAGGATCAGGCAATCTCTGAGCCCATCGGCTATCATTAGATGATGAATTAGCTTCAAGAAATAATGGCCAATATTTTATAGCTCCTGGCATGGACAACGGATATCGGGACCAAGACTCCATCTTCTGTTTGCCACACACTGTTTACAGTTTGACTATTTTCTTTTATCGCGTGAGTTGAATGTTTGTGATACTTCTTAAAGGTGTTTTAGGCCCAGACAACATTTTAGCTAATCTCTTTTAACAGTTATCCACATATGAATGCAGATAAAAACAAAAAAAAAACAATAGCTGAATACTTCTGCTCTCAGACAGAAAGCAGGAGGCTTCCCACCAACAAATCTGTCGCTTGCCTACAGATTCTGGATCTTCACATGCAGAATGTGTTCATAGACTTTAGGGTTGGAGCTGTTTACAGTGAATGGAAGTCAATACAATGTCCAAATAAGAACAGTAAGATAGCGGTGCAAACCCGTGTCACATTGCATTGGAGGATGTCACATTTCATAATGTCATTCTTGAGAACCCAGTGTGAGCATAATATGTGAAGCCTGCTTGCTCAGTGCACTACACCTTCACTAATTTGTCATCCTGACCTCGTGTGAGATGATCAACCCTGAACCTCAAGTACAAGCATTATGAGAATTCAAGGATTCAAGGTTTTTTCAGCTTGTGTGTTGTCTCTTAACTCTGGTCTATTTTTCCATAGAATCCCTCCCAGTGTGTCCCTTGCCCTGCACACTGGGAGTAGGAACCGTTACCTTCCCAGTCTCATGCCCCAGTGTCCCCCCCAGCCACACATTCCTGTACGTTCATTGTGCTGCTGCGTGTATACACAGATTCTGACTCAGATCTCCCGTGTTACTCCCGTGTTAGTTTTTATTGCTCGCTTTGTTGACTCATGAAAGTGGGCCTGGCACTTGACACGGCCATGTGGAGGCCCCATGCTGCTGTTAGGTCCCTCCGTTGCTCTGTGATTGGATGAGGAAGATCATGAATGAGCAGTGTACGTAGAGCAGGAGGCATCTGAGACTGCACTAGTGCTCCCCCTCTCTCTCTCCTCATCCTCAGCTCCCTTTCTCTCCCTTTCTCTTTCACACAAGTCTAGTTTGACACAGGAGCCATGTTTGGCTTACCACAACACCTCGTTTTTCATTGTACTCTTTCCTGTCCCTTCTTGTTACTCTGGCTGCAAGAGGACGGGCACTGCAAGGCCTCACAGTTTGTGAGTGTTTCATTGCTTAAGCAAAATCGCCAAAAATGTATAGATTCCATTTCTCAAATGTGAATTTCTGCCAGTTATATTAGTCTTCTAAGACAGATATGAAAATAAAAGATGAACATGTCAATGAGTGGTGATTGATTGCTAACTAAGGGAAAACAACCAATTGATACTCTGAATGACACTCAGCCAAGGCACAACAATTCCCTTAAATACAATCACACATTGACACACACACATAGACATCAGACCTCTTAATGTGCCTGATATTTTACATCAAGATCCATGAATTATTCCGTGGGAAAAGGGTAAAAATGTTGAAAAAACGCCACAATGTTAAATAAAATTGAAAAAAAATCCTCCCCCGAGCTAAAAAACGTCATTATTTGTATTTTGTATAATCTTACAAACAAAAAAACATACAAACCAACGAATGGATCGGGTGAAAACAATTTGCTGCCCTCCATGTAAACTGTGTGAACCCTGCAAGAAAAAAAAACTCAGTCTGAAAAAAAAAGCTCCCTATAGTGAAAGTGACTGAGTTTGTGGTTAGGATGACAGGGTGTGAGAGGAACCCTGCAGTAGCCTATTATCATGGGAGAAAACACAACTGGAACGGTTAACAACCAGCGCCACAGCTGTTCAGATTGTTGAGTGATTCACAGCCTCACTGTGGAGTCAGTAAAATGTTTCGCCCTCTGTATGAATCTCTGCTTGTCTGGTAAACACAGTGTTTTTTTATAATTTGGCGTTATATCCAATTAAAGTTCATAAATAGGGTTAAATGTATAGCACGTTTCAGACAGCTCTTTAAAAGCCAGAGACCAAGCTACACAAGATAAATGTCTAAATATAAACAGTAGTTTCTTGCTGCTGCTCAGGCATTTCCAATCAAATACTGAAACACAAGAGTCTCTATGTCCCTGCAGGGTTTTTATTGCAAGCTGCCTCTCTTCTCAGATTATCACAACTGTGGCTTCAGAATATCGATTTATTCACACCGGGTTGTTTTTTGGCCTCAAGCTTCTTTTTACTCTCTTGTCAATGTTTGGTAATTGAACTTGCAAACGGTAACGCTGTCGTAACAACAGCTGAGCACTTGTTGAGCTTGATTTGAGGTTCTGTTTGTGGCCTCCAGTCACACACACAGAGACACACACTCTGCTGCACGCTGGTCAGTACTATCATTGACACCATCTGTCCACTGTATTTAGGTTTCCTTGATGTCCTACAACCACTTTTTTCCACTCACTTCCTTTATGCACAATACAAGACTTTGCTAATATCATGCAGCAGGAACTTGTGCAAGTATCTACTGCCGCTGTGTCAATTTAGCAGATGTACAAGGCATCTGGTTATCCCTGCTTTTGAGTGCTTAGTTGTCCCTCTTCACAAAAGCACCTGCAATCACATTTCACTGCTCTCTTTCAATTGGGTCTCAAGGCTGCTCTAATCTTATCTGCAGTGCTCAGTCCTCTATTTCATGCCATAATTCTTTCTTTTGTCTCCTGTCTTTCCATTTCTTACCTCACACTCTCCACCTTTTTTTAATGTGTGACCTCTTCTAGTATAGTTGGCTCTTGTTCATGCAATACTTTATTACTTCATAGTTCTCAGTCCTGCTGGAGTTGTTCTTTTATGGATGACAATATCAGTGTGGTGGTGGTCTGTGCACCACCTTGGTCTAAACTGTGCTAACCAGATGTCCTAGTTTGTCCATTCTCAGTTTCAAGCTGGCTACAAAAGGTCCTGACAAATATCTGTAAAACAATTCAAATGTCATAGTTCAACATTTACTGTCTCGGTGTAACCACGATTCAATTTATAGTTATATTGACATCAGAGCTTACATATGTTTACCATGTCTGTCTCACTCATTATTACCTAATCCCAATTAAAAACAGAACATTGAAGGATTACTTTGTCCAAAGAAAATACTGTTGAAAGCGTCACTGGGTAGGTGTGCTGGTGAGAACAGTGGTGCATGCATAGGTTGAGAAGTTTGAAAATTCACTGTAGTCTAGACTGTAATATAACAATGATTGGATAGATTGTCATGATATTTTTTTACAGATGTTCAATGTTTCTAAAGGAGGATTACCCTTGACTCCTAGTGATGGTTTCACTGGTGTGTAATCATCTAAATTGTATGAATTGTTGTTTTCTTTACCACAGAATGGGCTCTTTATATCTAAAAACTTTATATTTACATGGAGAGGGGTCCTCTCTACGGGGGCCACCATGTTTTTTTACTGTCGTCCAAACTGGACAAACTAAAACCTTATGAGTTTTTATGACAACTGAAGTTCACCACAGGTTCTCTTTCATGTTGGGAAGGGGAGGGTGAGATGAGGAGTATTCTGCTGCAACATTCAACTTCACCTCTGGATTCCACTAAATTCTACACACTGAAAGTTTAAGCTGCAACATCTGTTCAAAATTAATTTGTGCAAAAATGTGGTACTTTTGTGATTTGTAACCAAATACCTATGAGAGTCATGGCATCCGTGTCAGACTCAGCTGTACATCGTGTTAAGTGATAAATGATTGCATGCTAACACACTAAAGTTAGAATGCATAGTGTCTGACTTTCAAGGTCTTAATACACTCGAGTGTAAATATTTTTCATGCACAACAAAAAAGCGATGTCATTTCTTTTTTGGAAGGAGGTTAACTTTTCTGAGCTTATATACCTCTATATGGAAACCAACCATAGTACTATGGTAGTCTAAGCTACTCTTGGGCAAGAGGATCCTGGTTTAATCTTGAGGTCTCCTCAGATGTGGAACTTCAAACCTTTGTCTGTGCCTTGTAAATGAGGAATAGTTCCCTTCGTCAAATGAATAGGAAATCTATGCAGATGAAATCTACTTTTTCTGAAGAAGGTGGCACAAATTTAACTGGAAGCTTTTATTGAAAGTGATCCAAACGTCAACAACTCTCATCACTGGAGATATGAATATTTTCGATGTGAAATATTTAAATGTGAGTATTTTAGAATATGAGCTGACTCTATATGTCTGTATGTATTTCATTGGCTGAGCTGTGGTTGGTCACCAACACTATCAGCTGGCTTGACATGTAATATTATTATATTTTTTAATGCTAAACTAAGATGTTATCACCTGTAGAGCAACATGTGGACATTGTGAGTATGTTAGCATGTCGACATTTGAAAATATAGTATCTGAGCTGCGTTGTCTGTAAAACCTTTTGCCTTTAATATATTTCTGCCGTAATTCCAGTAGTACATCCCAAATTTAAAAAACAGGATTTTGCACCTCAGAACATGATCATTACTATACAACAAAAGAAAAAGCACCACTGTATGTTGTCCTAGGAACATTATTAGGAACAAAGTTCATTTAATTTTATGAGGCACTCATTTTTGGACCCTTTCACCAGAGCCTCTTTGTGCATTTCTCTACATCCTGACAGACATGAGCTATTGTATCGCTTCACGTTAGAGGCTGTGGAAACCTGAGCTGTGGCCTCAGGGTCATGGGGCGTCCATTCTCTGATGACAGTGAGCTGGACCGGGTGAAGACATTTTTTCTGTGCTGGGTCACTCTCCTACCTGCTCCTCCTCTTTCTCCTATTTTCCCCCAAATGTTTTTTTTTTTTTTTGTGAATAGGTGATCCATTAACAGAAATGGAGCTGCGAACTAAGTGTAGATGGTATAGAGATGTCTGCCGTCCTCCTCTCTCCACCTGCCCTGGATTTTTTCCTCTTAGACAGAGAGTTTTTCTTTGTCTATGCACTTTAGTTCTGTTTCTCTTTTGTGTTTTTTTGTTGTGCCCAGGATAGCAAGGTCTTGTCTGCAATGATGCAGATATTTTTTGAAGATATTCTCTTTTTATTTCCTCTTCTTTTAAAAAAAGTCCACATGACTCCAAATGTCTCCTTCCAGTAAAGATCAAGAAACGCCTACAAACCATTAAAAAAAGCATGCCAGGCCAGGAGGGGGTGATAAAGTCTACACCAACCATTCGTCAAATTCCACAGAAAAACATTGTGGGCATGTTCATTGAGCTTATTCTAATGTCAACATTGTAGCCGCCATCATTGTAGTCTTTTCTGGCATGTTTGAAGAAAGCAGTGGTCATCATTTCCCAAACTGTTGTACGAGACACACAGATACGGAGAAACCTCAATTTAGAAAATCTGCTCTTTGGAAGTTGTTTGTAAAAATCTTTTGTTCACATGTCAACAAGAAACCCCCCAAGAAGCTCATCTGCATTGGTGTGTACAGGGTGAAAATCAAGCTGCGGTTCATCCATTTATCCATCTGATATCCAGTAGCAATATGGTGCATGTGATTTATAATAAAATTAAGGGGATCATACTACTGCTTTTTTCTTCGTCCTCATTACAGCACAATAAGAGAGCTATTACAAATCCAGATAATGTGCAGGGTCAAAATTATTACATTTCTGGGAGATGTATAACACTCTGACTGAGTGTCTTTCATCGGCAAGTTGATTTTTTTGTATGTGTTCGATTTCATCTCTTGTCGTCCGTTCATCTCTATTTCAACCTCTCTACCTTTTGTAAACCACTGTCCTCTCTCTATTCAGAGAAAGCTATGAGCCTCTTGGCACAGTGCCATCCCAATCCATTCACTACAGACCGCACAGCCACTGCTGCCTCCCCGAGTGTGTGTACCCTGTCCTTCCAGGGGATCCCACTTGTACAGTTAAATGGCAAAATGGCCACTTCACAGATCCCCTCCTCTCCACCACACCGTGTCCTCATGAGACACCAGCAGTCAAAGCGTGCTTGTGTATGTGCCTGCCTTTGTGAAATGGGTGTTTGTGTGTGTGTGTGTGTGTGTGTGAGCACACGTCCGCCTGTGTTGAACGTGTGTGTGGCCGCAAATCTAGGGCATGTTGAGCTTCCTGGTGCAAATGTGTGTGAATATCATGGGTTTTATTCCCAAATGAAAAGACCACAACTTGAAATATGTGATACTGTGTGCTTACCTTAACTCTTTTAAAGGGTTGGACATCTACTGTATGTTTAAGTTCGCAGTTTTATATCATTAGCTTTATGCAGGTTATATTAAGATATCTTAACCTTGGTAAAAGGACATTTTCCTGTGTTTTTCCCCATTTTTTGCTTTTACCTTATCACACCTTTATCCAGTTCTGTGAAACATAATGGTTTCCATATCCAACACAGAGTGCCTTGCCAAGTGAAACCATTGACAGGGAGCTGGGAAATGAGTGCAAACGGTTTAATGACTTTATGAAAGCTAATTAGTAGAAATAAGGAGAGAGGAAGAGAGGAGCCATGGAGGTGATGTGTCTTAGAGTGTGTTTTGGGGTGCGCTTGTGCGCAAGTGTTTCTGCTCCTACAAGATTGTATGCATGTTTGATAGTCCTTTAATTGCATGTCTGTGTTTGCAGGGGTCTGTGTGTATATGAATGTTGTCTCTGTGGCAGGTGTGTGTTTTTGTGTGTGCCCAGAGAAAAGTGCAGCAGCTTTTCTCAGCATTACCCGGCCTCTTCATCAGGATGTGATGGTGGGGGGTCAGGCCTCATTTAATCAAGGGAAAAATTCCATGTCCCATTAACTTAATTAATCCAACGCCGGGGAGAGAGAAAGAGAGAGAGAAACTGAAAGAAACCTGTGTGTGTGTGTGTGTGTGTGTGTGTGTGTGTGTCTGTCTGTCTCTGTGAGAAAATAGTGTTTCCTAAGTTGGATTCACAAAGCGGTTTGTCAAAGGAAGTGTACAGGGGGTAGATTAAATGAGATGACTTACACAGGCACATGTGAAATCATGTAATGACTTCATGTAAAAGACATTTGATTTGACTTAACCTCAATTCACACTATAAACACCCATGTATAAAACTGTAATGTATGCAGCATGTTGCACTAATGAGCATATTCACCAAGAGACCCTGAAGAACCTTTAAAATACAAAAAGTTGAATAAAAATTATTATCAAATAAAAATTATAAACACTTCAATCTGTTTTCCACCATC
This sequence comes from Paralichthys olivaceus, assembly GCF_024713975.1. Classification (NCBI taxonomy): domain Eukaryota; kingdom Metazoa; phylum Chordata; class Actinopteri; order Pleuronectiformes; family Paralichthyidae; genus Paralichthys; species Paralichthys olivaceus. The sequence continues at coordinate 11,239,826 of NC_091093.1, forward strand.
ATCGTTATCTTCTTTTTTCTTCTTCTTTTTACCTGCATTTAAAAAGCTTTTGCAATTTTTTTTTGTCATTTGCAGTTGTGTTGTCACTTGCAGTTGTAATGTGGCTTTGGCATTCATCTTTTTAGTTTTTTGTGTGAGACGTCTCGGCCACTGTACAAAACAGCATTTACTGTTAAAATAGAGGGCGAAAACAGAAAGGGTGTAGGTGAGATACAGTGAAGATGAAGACAGGAGACGAAGAGACCTGTGAGCGTATTAAAACATCTGGATGCACTGAGTGGAAGGGCTAATAATCCGATACCACTACAGGTGTATTTATTTCCATTTGGTTATATGCATCTTTATTTCAAAAGTTATCTTTGCATTTGATTAAATGTATATTTTTTTAAAAAGACAGGGGTCAAAAAAGTAAGCCACCTTCAAGTATGTGCAGGGTTAAATTGCTGTGGTCTCCTTGGACTACAGTTTATGTAGCACTCTGCTGCTCATCTCACACCAGCTCATCAATCACTCACCCCAGGACTTCCCCTCTCCCTCTGACTTTAATGTCCTGCTGCTGACACACAAATCCCTTCATGCTTCTGCACTCATTTCATTTGCAGAGCTCCTCCTCCACCTCCTCCTCCTCCTCCTCCTCCTCTGGCCTCCTCTCTCTGTCCCCAAAACACCCTGCGCCTGGAATGCACCACCCCTGTCCATCTGTGCTGCCAGTGCTATTGACTCTATGGAATTTCTGCTGCAAAAAGACAAACTGCCAAAGCCTGAAACGGATAAGTCGGCAAAAAAGCCAAATATGACAAATGAAACAGGTGCAAGGAAGTGACAATAATCAGAGCTATGTATAAAAAAAACAACATTACATTTACTGTGATAGTGTTTACTGAGTATAAAAACAAAAGGGTCACATTGAAGCTCGGTGCATTCATTTTATAATCAAATTACACTGACAAACAAAGAGATAGTGAAAGTACAGGGTGGTATGTTTTAGAGTGAAGATGAACCTAACTGAACCTACACAGCTAACAAACCTTCCTTCCTCTCTCCCACAGAAAAGCCTGTTTCAGTGGAGCTGAGCTGTGGGGCTGGGCCCAGCCATGTAGTGTTGGAACCAGGTTTGCCCCTCTTGCTGGACTGCAATCTGGGGGCCAGCGATACACCTTTCAATGTCACCTGGCTCCAGGATGGCCAGACCCTGCCTCCGGAGGGGGATCACCTGCAGTATCTGGGCAACGGATCGCTCCTCCTGCTGCCGACCTCCAAGGACGGCCAGCCTGCCCAGAGGTTGGAGGGGGGCTTCAGCTGTGTGAGTGCCAGTGCTGCTGGAGCCCTCACCAGTAGGACCGTGAATGTCCTCTTGGCAGGTAGGTGTCCAGCAACACCCGGAGCACACTGGTTTATTTTGGGTGCTTTGTTTTCTACCACTCTTATAACACAAGCAGTTAACGTGTGAACTGGGGCTTCCAATGTCCACGATCATGGATGAGAAGGTTTAACTAAATTACAATTTTGATTTGGGTCAAGCTTAGAAGATAGTATGTGTTAGATAGCATTTATACTTTAGCTAAGCTAACTGAGGCTACATCCATATTACTACGTTTTTGTTTGAAAACACATCGACTCTGCTACAAATACACATGATTTCCACACTACTCCTTCTATTTAGAAACATTTGTCTGGACGGGCAGAAATGCAGATGTTTGGAAATGCTGGCGTAGAAGCTCCTATCACATCACCCCCTTCTGGGAGAAAACAACTCACATTAGCCTCGGCTACCAGCATAGAATGCAACATTTCTTATCTATTGCAAGGGTTGCTGTTGTCTTTGCTATCAGCTGTTCTGCCTAAATTCTAAACTTTACAATGATGCAACTGTTTTGTAGCAATGAGAAGAAGCAGAAAGTCTACACATCTTCTGCTGCAGAGTAATGACACATCTCTTCCGAATACACCTTGGTTAAAAAAAAAAACATAATAAAAGAAAGAAAAAGAAAAAAAAAATCAGTTTAGTTGCACTTATATTGCACTTCCTGCAAATTGTTATAGTGAACCGTACCATAATACAGAGCCAGAACATAAGCGTGGACAGAAATTGTTGAAACTGCCATTTTCGAACAAAACTGAAGGAGTATGAACGTAGCCTGAAAGCAGAATCAATGTTCTCACCTTCTTGAAAAGACAAACTGTTCCTTTGCCTCAAATAGGAAAATTTGATAATTATGAATAAGCTGCATCTGGCATAATTACCTCTACGTTATTTCCATCACAATAATTGGTCTGCGTCTGTTTGTGTTTAGGCTGATCAAAACATTGTTATGATTTGTAAGGTAACAACAATTGGTTTAACTCACTCATCCATTTAAAACATTCAGTCAGGGAATGTGTGCTCACCACACAGAGCAGTGTGAATCGTCAGATTTGTCAGGGGACTTTGCTTGCATGGCTGGAGATGAACTTGGTTCCTCCTCTGCTGCAGATAAGAGACTTATCCTCTGGTGGAGCGCTAACAAGTGTCCTGGGAACAGGTACATGCTCAAACAAAAATCTGCTGTTCAGAGTTATTTAGAGTGAAGTAGAAAGAGTGGGCGGTTACAACAGATGCAAAAAGGAAGACGTGGATGTGAGGGACGACTGCAGCTCTTTAATCGCCCTCTCCAAGGAGCCTTCTTTTTCTCACACTCCTAAGTGGTAGTCTTTATTTAGTCATTAGCTTTGTGTAAAATGAGACAGTATCCTCTTTGGATGCCCCCACTTTTGTCAGCTTTCACATGCCTATTTATGAGGAGCTCTTGTTTGAGGGACAATAAGGAGTTGAGTGGAGGGAGGGGGGACGTTAGATGAATGGTGGGAAGGCAGAAAAGGCTGAAGAGAGTTTGCGGGGATGGTGAAAGGAAAGGCTTCAGAGACCATTAGGAATGACCTTCAGTTTGTGTATGTGTCTATGTGCTGTATTTGTGTGCAGGATCTGAATTAAATCAGCAGTGAGAGGCTATGAGATAGATGTGGCCAGTGTGTACGAGGTCGAAGCCGAAATGCCTCGACATTGATATTGTGTGGGCGTTCTCATTTCCGACTGCGTCCTCACCACCAGAAATGAGACTGAAGCAAGAACATAGGCGAGATCAAGTGTGAAAACATGTTATGGAAGCCAGTTGGTCCAGTCTAAGTGGCTTGTCTCAGTGCATGACACCCATTGCCTTGTTAAAAACATGTGGAAGAGTCTTCACTGGATGAATAAAATGTAAATAGGTTCACTGCCTCTAACTCACCTTTCTCTTGCAAATTGCCATGGCGGCAATAAGCGTGCACATCACATTACCAAAAACATCCATGTGTAAATGATGATGCCGGGGAAAAATAACAGCTTTTAGAGTTAATTAGACCAATTAACCTTTCTGATTATGAGACTGCTGGAGTGAATGTCAATATTTCCTAATTCCCAGTAGCTTTCACCTCGCATTTCAATAAAGGAAGTGATGTCAGAGCTGCTTTCTCTTCATCACAGTTTTCTGAATTTTAAGCGCATCCTCTCTAAAGTAAAACAGATTTTTTTTTATAATGGGTGCTTTCATTACAACATATCTGTCTTTTTATGCCACATGTTTTTAATGAGCTATCTGGAGATAAAATCACTGTGGTCTCAAATTACACAATTAAATATACCAAATCTGCAATGGGAACAGGATGGGGAGAATGATATTTGGATGTGCCATAAATGGTCTTTTCTTTTGCTATGTCAATGATCTCTGACACAATGAAGTTAAAAGTGGTGAAATATTGTAAAACGGACAAAAGATAATCGCAGTGCAATTTTTATCCAGCAGCCATTACAAATATGTGTTGGGGCCTGATGGGTTTTCACACTGATACTCTGTCTGAAAGCTGGGTAGCAAAGAGGTCATGGGTAAAATTAACTGCTCGCACAAGGGGAGGGGAAAAACGCTGCAATCTGATAGCTCTGGGGCCAAAGAGTGGGGCATAGATAGAGGGACGGACAAATACACAGAGAAAGAGTTGGGTAAAGTCAAGGCCAGGAGAGAGAGAGAGAGAGAGAGTGGGGGATGCAATGAGAAAAGAAAAACGAGAGGTATAGCAAAGAAAGACAAGATATGGAGGAAGGGGAAGGAAAAGGTTACACTCTTTACACAGTGCCCGAGAGCCGCCTGAAAATGTTCCTTTAAAATATAGGAAGACCTTGTTGCTAGGAAACAATTGGACATATTTTTGACCCTGTGGCTTGATGTGTCACCTTTCCTGGGAGAGCTGCGCTCCAAAAGAAATTGCCCAGTGGTGTATCAGCACAGTGCCGGGCAGAACAGTGTCAACTTTTGCAAAATCTGAGTGTGTGCTCCGCGTGGTGCTGGACGGATCTGCCGTGGAATTTCATTGCGGGCCAGGGGGACACTCATGGAGTCCTGGGAAAAGACTAATATGATTATGCTTTGACAGAGTGGAGGTGGAAGCTCGGCGAGTTGCCTTTGTTCCATCACAGCATGGGAAAAGTGTGTTCTCTGAGCAGCCACCCCCTTGCCCCCTTTCATTAACATCTGCGTCGCTGATCAGCTGTTGTCCGCTACTCACATACTCCCACCTTCCCATTTACAGACGTGCACATAAATTCACACGCTGATCCAGTAATATAATCACGAGATGCCTGTGTGGAGGCATCAAGACACACCGTATAAACACTGAGGTACAAGTAGCTTGGCTCACATGCTCTCGAACTCACATTCACACTCTGGCACCCAGTCAGGCGCTCCACTCTCTGGCAGTGTTACAGGTGGTGTGTTTACATGAGGGCATCACAGTGTGTAATGGCTGGAAGAGGCAGGGGTTAATCATCAACTCCTCCTGCAAAGCTGCCTCTGCAAGTCATTCCAAGATTTTTTTTTTTCTGAAATGAATCAAATGCTTTCTGTTACTATGGCCAGGCTTGTGTGTCAGCCTCTGTGTACCCATTGAGAAACTCTCTTCCCTCTGTGCAGAAGGAAAACACAGATGGTCGGTTTGTTGCCATGACTAACAGTTGGTGTGATAGGGGTTAGTGGCTGTGACTCCTCCAGCTCACTGTGGTTTGGAGGAAATAGATTGTGAGACTTTGGAAGCTTTCAACTTTAGAAATCTTTACACAGATATTTGATAGGCTGCAAGTTTGAAAACATCCAAATCTGAAAATGGCTACTGTCTACAAGTTAGTGTCATTCCTCTTTTCCATAGTTCTGTTGTTTAAGTCTGATGACATGTCAGGGTCTTCACTCTAATGCTATTGTCTAATGCATTGTCATGTGAAATGTGAGATTGAGTGGATCGCTATGTTACTTTGTACAGAAATTCATTGTTCCAGAGGATGAATCATGGTTATTCAGTGACCTTACCACCAGTAGGTTAACATTTTAATTTTTTAGTGAAATATCTCAACAGGTGCTGGATTGATAACCATATAATATTTGGTTATGTTAAATAATATTGAATAATTATTAAATCATGATTGAATCCTGCATTGATTTCCAGATTTTTCATCCATTGCCACCAGCCATTCAAAGTTTCCACTTATCCATTAAAATATCCTAATTAATAAACATGATTATGTAAAGAACCTCATGATTCCCCAATGATGTATTCCAACATTTCTGAGATCCCCTGCTTTCTCTGTATAGCTACACAGTTGGATTGACATGTGTATCATTTCATAAAACAAAACTTTTGGTTTCTTTTGCTGAAAATAAATTAAGTAAAAGTAGGATGTATCATATAATATCAGCTGGTGCCATTATCAGGTAATATCTACATTTTATGACATTCCCAGCAGCCTTTGCTGTACTTTGTGGCCAGCACTTATTAGGATATGTCCTGTCTTTAAAACTCAGTTTGAATAATTTATATTCACAGTAGAACAGTTTACAAAGCAGCAGTGATTAAAATATGAAGCAGTAAGTCCTAAATATCAAGCATGGAGTTTTATCAGATCTTACAGATACTAGTATTAAGTATTAAGTGTGGTGAGTAGTGTCTCACAGATGTGATTACTTTCAGGGATGTTTGAAATGAAGAAAAGTACATGTTGCCATCTATCTATAGGGTAAGCACCTCTCTGAATCACCTTTGTCTCTGCTGGCATAGGTGGATGTACTATATACGTAGCACTTCATGTTAATCTTTACACGTTTTCACACTGTGCTGGTCTCAGTTCTGCAATCATATGCACATGGGCATGTTACAGAACAGGACGCAGAAAAACTGAGGAATTACATTACTAAATATTTTTGTGCTCAGATTCATTTAAGTATACTCACAATTTACAATGTGTACTTTCTTCTTCTTCTTTATTTCTCCATGTAGTATGCACTGTATCTTTTTGGTCCAGCCCTTGGAGTGCTTCTTTCTGTCTACCTTCCTGCTTTCTTCCTTTCTCTGGTTGCCTTCTCTGTCTTCTTTCTCTTCTCTGTCTCTGTCTCTTTGATTCCTCCCCTCCCCTCCCCTCCCAGCCCTCTGCTCCTTTAGTTGGAGCTGGAGGCATGTGTGGCTGGGACAACCAACCACTTTTGTTCTCGTCTCCTGCAGCCTGCTCAGGGGGTCAGAGGTTAGAGGCCCTCAGATAGTGCTCAGTGCTGGCCCCTGGTGCTCGGCGTTACCTACAGTCAGAAGATCTCCGGTCTGTGTGCGAAATGTGTTGAGGCTGTGATGAAATCTGGAGGCCTGCCAAGACTCGACCTGGAGAGAGAAATAATCCAAGCCAAGCCTGATTATGTCCCCAGATTTCCCTTAATCAGGACATTCAAGGGTATTCAAATGGTCTGAGCAACTGTAATTAAATTACAAGTTTAGAATAGTGCATTTAAAAGCCCCAAAATGGTTTGATGTGATTCTCAAGATGTAAATTGAAGAAACTCACTTTAATTTCATTGTTTAAACCAAAGCTGTGGATCTTTGTGTAATTTTGTGTATTTGATATGTGTCATTGTTATGGCTGTAGTGCTGCATTTTGCTTGTTTAGTGTTTTCCTGGAGGTACACCCCTCACCCTCCCTGCAGTGGATGGCTGAGTGTGTGCTGTGGGGAGCACAATCAGGGAGGGGAGATGCGGGCAGTGCCAGGGGGCCATTTGGCAACTTTCAGGCTGTGTGTTGTCAACTAGAGTTATAATGAACCAAGATCGATAATCCTTTTTTGGAAGAGAAAGTGTTTATTGTAGTTTCCTGTTTCCTGATTCGTGTTTTACTTTAGCCAAGTTTCTCTGTTTACAGGAAGGTAGATTTTGTTATAATTTTTATTCACTTCATCCCCTGGACTTTAACAGGGATGTAACAGCTCTGCCTCGTCGGCATCATCTAACGAGAGCTTTAGACCAGTGGTGGACAATGGCTTCAACATAATTGCAGTCTGTCACATAAAATGTGACCCAGATTAAATACAGTGTGTTATATTCATCATACCAGAAGTAGATGACATGACACAGATTTCAGATCATTTAAATGTCAGTTGCACAGTGCTCGTTAGACGTGGGCCATTCTTTTATTCTTTGTCTGTTCACTGTTACATCTCCAACTCTGCTTTATCCCTACAGGTCTGTCTAAGTTCCACCAAGAGCCATCACCCCAGACAGTGCCTGATGGTGGCGCTGCCCGCTTCGAATGCCAGATTGAGGGTGTACCCACACCTGTTATTACCTGGGAAAAGAACAGAGTGGTGCTCCCTGAGGAGACCAGGTGACCCTTCTTTATGTGTTGTTGTCCCTCATCTCCTTCTTTTTCCATCTTCTCTTGTCTATTCATTACTTCTGAGGAATTAGCAGTGGGGTTTTTCAGAGGCTCTCCTGCCATATCCTTGGACCAGTAGAGCCTGAATCAGGGTTCATAGATTTGTGGAACTGTGCCAAATCCCGCCATCATCATCAATGTGAGAAGTTTGGTTTGAATTTAAACTACCACCTCTGACTGGATTTGGGTTGATGTGGCTGTGATGTTACCCAGCGGGCCACTGATATATATTAATGATTTTAATTATTACTAATTTGCTAATAATCGAATTGCCCCCACCAGTTCACAACATCCGGTTGATGTCAGGATTTCAACATAACTATTTTCAGTATAGAATTTTTACAGTTACTGATTATTCATTATTTCCTATGAAAGGTACAGTGCGTAGAATTCTGTGATATCTAGCGTTGAAATTGCATGTTGCAGCTGAACACCCCTCACCACATCCTCTCCTTTCAAACATGAAAAAGAACCTGTGGTGAACTTCAGTTGTCATAAAAACTCAAAAGGTGTTTAGTTTGTCCAGTTTGGACTAATGTAAAAAACATGGTGGCCTCCGTAGAGAGGGTCCCCACAATGTAAATATAGTATTTAAATATAAAACAGTCTTTTCTGGGGTAAAGAAAACTACAATTCATAAGATTTAGTTGAAACAAACTAGAGAAAACATCATGAGGATTATTCTACATTAAATATCTGCCAATAGATCTCTTTCACCTAAATCTTACACACTGGACCTTTAAAAGTAGTTAGTGAAATACTTACTCTTACAATGACTCATACATTTGTGGCTATGTGTGACTTTTATGCAAGTTGACCTGAATGTGATGTCAAGCTGACATCACATCACATCTGTGGCTCTCCCCTTTTGAGTTTAATATCTGAGGCTGTATTGAGGTTTCCATAAAGATCAGATTATCAAAATTTCTGAAAACAAAATATAAAATCCAGAGGTTGGTGTAGGTATGACAATGTTAAGGTAAAGAAACAACACGATTGTTTTTATGAGTCTCTTTTAGCTTTAGTTGGAGAGAGGCCTTTCACACTAAATGTTAGAGTGCTGTAGCTACAAACTCAACCTAGAAAAATCAGAAAACCCATTTTGTTGTCAAGTTTGACAGTTAAACTTCACTTCTACATTCATCAAAGATGTGAAACACACATATAGATGCAAATCTTTAAAATGTTGTTTCATTGCAGCCCTACTATTGCCTCATCATTTCATTGTATATTCCCCGGAGGATATACTGCATGTATTACACACTGCAGTGAAGGGGTTAGAGGGCAGAGATAGCGAAAAACATTAATCTGACAATGATAATATAATACAAGATTTACCGCTACGAATAATAACAATTCATAATGCCATTGCCAGTGAGATTGAAGCACATATTCTAATTATTATAACTATTCTATTCTCTAAGTACATTTTAAGAACTTTACCAACTGTAAGAAGAGCAGTGGACAATCACTTTGAGTTTCCAACAAGGTCATCACTGAAAACCTGCGCTTTTACAGATAAAAAAAAATACAGTTTCAAAATGTCATATCCTCGACGGGTCTCTCTCACACTCTCTCTTTTTCACCGTCATTTCGGTCTCACAAATATTCTCAGCCACTTAACAATATTGACATTTCTCTGTGGCTCCACTGGCCCTGTCGCCTTGGAATTTGTTTCAAGCTCAAGCCTTATTACACAGGACTAAGTGCTAATGGCTGTTGCAGACCTGTGTGACCCACAAACAGCTTGCTGCTTATAAGGTTTCATTGGCGGGATGCAGCTCTCCCACCTCAGGAGCAGTTAATGGCCTCTCAAAAAGATGAACCATAAAGGATGGATGATACATCACTGGCTTTTTCTTTCTCTGTTCTCTCTCCTTACTCTAATTTGCCTGTACCTCTCTGTTGGCCCCTCTGCCGTATTCTCTTTTTCGTCACCACTATGCCTTTTCCACCTCTATTTCTGTGTTTCTTCTCTGATCCACTTTTTCTTCACAGCCTTTCATTATTTCTTTCTTTCCCTAAATGTTGTAGTCATCCACTGCCTCTACTTTTCTCTCCAGTACCTTCCCCTTTCTCCTCTCAGAACACTGGTCATATTTTAGTGATTGTAATAGGTTATCAGAATCAGAATACTTTATAATTTCCAGGGGGAAATTGTTTTTGTTACAATTGCTCCAAGTAAAAGGTAGAAATATAGCATATAAGATTTAAAATAAAATATAGAATAAAATATGAAATATATACAATAAAATAATAAATTTACAGTACTAATTGAATATTTAGTGCAAATGGATATGCTTGCAATGACTCCAGTCTGAGTTTTTCAGAGGGAGGAGTTGTCCAGCTCTACCCCTACGTCACTGGCCTTGTGGAACCGTTTGTTGAGTCTGTTGGCGTCCACAACCCTCAGTCTGCTACCCCACCACGCAACAGCAAACAAGAGAGCAGTGGCCACCACAGTCTCATAAAACATCCTCAGCATAGTCCAGCAGATGTTGAAGGACCTCAGTCTCCTCAGGAAATAGAAGCGGCTCTGGCCCTTCTTGTAAAGGGCACCAGTGTTCTTAGCCCCGTCCAGCTTTTGGTCGATCTAAACTCCCAGATATTTGTAATCCTCCACAATGTCCATGCTGCCCCCCTGGATGGAAACAGGGGTCATGGGTGTCCTGACCCTCCTCAGATCCACAGCCATTTCCTTTGTCTTTGTAGGTGGTTCTGCTCACATCGTGTGACAAAGTGATCCACCACAGCCCTGTATTTAGTATCCTCACCCTTGCTGATACATCCAACTATTGCAGAGTCATCAGAAAGCTTCTGGAGATGGCAGGTCTCTGTCTGGTAGCTGAAGTCTGTGGTGTAGAGGGAGAGAGGACCTTCCACTGTGGGGCCCCTGGTGTTACTGACCACTCTGTCAGACACATAGTGATGCAAGCGCATATACTGTGGTCTGGCAGTCAGGTAGTTCACAATCCAGGCCAGGACGGGGGCATCCACCTGTGTGCTATGAGTTTCTCGCCCAGTAGAGCTGGCCTGATGGTGTTGAAAGCACTGGAGAAAAAAAAAAAAACATGACCCTCACAGTGCTAGCCGGCTTGTCCAGGTGGGCATAGACTCGATTCAGCAGGTAGATGATGGTGTCCTCACTCCTAGCCGAGGCTGGTAGGCAAACTGAAGGGGATCCAAGTGTGTTCGACCATGGGCCATAACCCTGGAGAGATCCTCCATCCTGGAGCTGTTTTCATGATGTGGGATGTCAGAGCCACCGGTCTGTAGTCCTTGGAGCCACTGGGATGTGACGTCTTTGGTACAGGAAAAAGGCAGGATGTCTTCCACAACACAGGGACCCTCTGAAGACTCAGGCTCATGTTGAAGACACGGTGAAGCACTCCACAGAGCTGGGGGGCACAGGCTTTGAGCACCTTGGGGCTGACACCATTGGGGCCCGCAGCCTGAGTGGACTTTCCTCAGCTGTCTTCTAACATGGTGAAGTGTGAAGGACACTGTAGAGGATGCAGGCTGGGGAGGAGGAGGGATGGAGTCATCAGGAAGAAGACAGTTAGTTTGTTATGATAAAAACAATAACAGTTTGCTGGATTTCAATGTGTCTGGAACATTCAAGCAAACATATTAAATATCAACAGTACAAATAGAACAAAGATAAAAATATATTTTTGATGCTGTGCTTTTTTTGTACAGTATCCAGACCAATCTCACTTTTCATTCTCTTACAATATAACCACACACAGGAGAACAGAGTGGGCGTAATACTTTGTGATTCTCTGGAGCTCTCGTCTTTGTCTTTATCCAAAACTTCAATCTCTCAGTCACTTTTTATAAGTCACCTTTTGAGTTGTATAACTAGGAATTGTGACCACTCTTTGATATGGTTGTACACAAAATCCTCTCCTCAATAAAGAAGGATGGAGTTTGTGAGGACCCAGCTGCATGCTCCATGTTACAGGACTCTAAGTGATTTATTCAGTTCTCTCTCTCTCTCATTCTCTGTTTTTTCCCTGCGTGCAACAGGTTCATTTCCCTTCCTAACGGGGTGCTCCAGATCCTTGAGGTGACCAAGGAGGATGAGGGTGCCTACCGCTGCGTCGCCTCTAACTCTGCCCGGAAGGACATCAGTCATGAGGCTCGACTCACTGTCACCACAGGTGATGTCTGCTGCAGTGCTTTGTAACATCTGAATAGGTGGCTGGGCTCCACTGGGAGCTGCCACACCAGTCTGAAAAATCTAATTTCAGTCTTGGTGCTAACAAAAGGTGTTGCTCTCTTATGTCGTGTTTGTATTGCACTTTGTGGGTTTGAAACTACCATGACTCATCTAATTGTAATCTGGAGAATATTGTTGCAAAGAAAGAGTTCAGCATCATTATTTTAAAGTATCCTCTTGTTTTTCCACAACAACTTCACCACTATTTTAACAGGAGCAATTTCGGGTGATTGGTGATTAGTCTCACAGCGAGAAGTACCCTGGTTTGGCCGGGATCTTTTTCTGTGGAGTTGGCATGTTCTGCTTTTGTCTGTGTGGGTTTCCTCATGATACTCCTGCTTCCTCCCATAGTCCAAAGACAAACAGATTGACTACTAAATTGACCATAGGTGTGAATGGTTGGCCTGTGATATGCTAGTGACTTGATCAGGGTGTACCTGTCTCTTGTGCAACACCATCTGGAATTAGCTCCAGTTGCCCTCACAACCCTCAAAGGAAAAATGCTAGGCTAAAGATAATCTATGGATGAAGTGTGCCATCTGGAATTAGCTAACCCTAACCCCTAACCCTGAACATATACAGTGAGAATGGATGAGGTAGAGTGTTGTGTGTGGTAAAGTTATCAGCTTGGCTTCAGCCAAACAGACTATCTATCTATCTATCTATCTATCCGCCTGCCTGTCTGCCTGTCTGTCTGTCTGTCTGTCTGTCTGTCTGCCTGCCTGCCTGCCTGCCTGTCTGTCTGTCTGTCTGTCTGTCTATCAGTTTTGCCTAAAATATGTGACTAATTATTTGTTATAACCAGTGAAGTCCCAGTTTTGAAGATGTTTTGAATGGGCTGTTTACTTGGTGCAGCTTTCCTTCTGAAACTGTAAAACTGTCCTGCTGTAATTGAGCTGCAAAGAGCTGTTCACCTGTTTATTAAGAGTTCAGCTCAACTCAGTACGCAGAACTCTGAACTGGAGAACCAGTTGTCATTGCTGTTGTTGTCATCAACAACGGCACTTACACTGATGAGTCCCAGCATTTTTATTCAAAGTTTATTAATAGTGAATGTTTTACTTGTCCAAATGGTACAAATTCGACATTACAGTTCCATATGCCCTGAACAATACAAATACCAAGTGTGAAGCTTATTAGATGAGCGGTTACCCAGACAGAGATTTCTGGATTTGGTAGATAGATAATCGTGGGTTTCTGCTCACAAGTGATTAGAGATACATTACAGTAGAATACAAAAGAACATATTGAAACTGTTCTAGTTCAGAATTTGTTTAGAAGGGATGTGTTTACTCTGATTATTCCTGGACTGTAGTCACTTCAGCTGTACAAATACACAATGCTTCACATGCACAGCAGCAGCTGCAGCTGAATGGCAATTGTACAGAATCAAGACCGAACTCCATTTTCATTCTCTCACAATATAACCACACACATGAGAACAGAGTGGGAGTAATGTGATCAAAATATCTCACTAATAGAACCACATTGAAATACTGAAGCACCACGGTCATCACTGTCAGAGTGTATTCTGCTGTGGCGATCGACATGACGCATTGAATCTTTCATTAGAGGTGAGATGTCACCATTAGGCTGCCCACGTTAAAGCCATGCCACATGATGAGCCTCTGCCACCAGCTCGCAAGAGATCAGTCAACTTTAATTGGCTGCTCTGTGGAAACCTCTTTTTCGAATCACAGCTTTTGTGTCCTTCAACAGAAAAACAAAAAGAAAAAAAATGGGAAGGGGAGACTCACTCACTGTTGAGTAATGAGTTCAGTAATGACATGGCTGCTGTAACCTGCAATAGAGGGAACAAGTATAACAGCTTCACCACCATTTTAACAGGAGCAGTTTCAGTTGATTGGTGATTAGCACTGACATCTCACAGCGAGAAGTAACCTGGTTTGGCCGGGATCTTTTTATGTGGAGTTTGCATGTTCTGCTTGTGTCTGTGTGGGTTTCCTCATGATACTCATGCTTCCTCCCATAGTCCAAAGACAAACAGATTGACTCTAAATTGACCATAGGTGTGAATGGTTGGCCTGTGATACGCTAGTGACCTCTTGTGCAACGTCATCTGGAATTAGCTAACCCTAACCCCTAACCCTAAACATATACAGTGAGTTTGGATGAGGTAGAGTGTTGTGTGTGGTAAAGTTTTCAGCTTGGCTTCAGCCAAACAGTCTTTTTTTCTATCTATCTGTCTCTCTGTCTCTCTGTGTCTCTGTCTCTCTGTCTCTCTGTGTTTCTGTGTCTCTGTCTCTCTGTCTCTCTGTGTCTCTCTCTCTACTTATCTATGGTAGTCCTGCTGATCTCAGATGAAACTGCTGAAGTCTCTATTGTCAGCTATTACCATACAGGCTATGGCTTTTACATTATTCACTTGCTGCATCCAATGCCATGACTTCACTTGCTTGCACTGTTATATAATTCCTCAAATCTCATTGACAGCTTGCATCGGGGTCATCAAGTTCATGTACTTAACTCGCGCAGCTGGAGAATCCACCTGCCTTAACCTTACATCTTCTAGTGTCTTCCATTTTCTTTAACCTCTCCTTTTTTATTCACACACTGCACCACACCCATCTCGTCTACAAACAAGAACCCTACAAAGGCGTGCCCTGCAGTGCAGTCCTCGCAGAGGCAGACAGGCACACTTAAAGCCATGTGCATCAGCGAGGGCTGCTGTATCTAATCTCCATTATTAATTTATAATGTGTTTACAGAATGCCAAGCATGTATGTACATATTGCTTCCTGGCAAGCATAAGCACTGCACCCTTTTTACATAATTTGAGGCCATTCTGTCAACTGAATTAATGCTTTATACCTTTTCTCACACAAAAGGATTCTCTCTTTTTCTCCTTCTCGTATCGCCAAACCCTTTCTGAACAATCAGGTGCTTTTTCATTACTCAGAAAATCACCTCCTCTCTCTGTCTCATGACTTCAGAGGGAACAAGTACAGTATGTTTTGTACAGTGTGTGTCAGTGAAGGACCCTTCATCGCTGCCTGTAAATAATCATTTTGTGATGTAAGAGCTTCCATTGCCTCCTGGCAAACCCTCTCACAGAAGAATCCTCTCTAATCAAGGCTTCCTGTTAGATTCAGGTTATATCCACATCAGCTGTCTAATAAGAATTGATGAAGCCTCGACCAGATACCAATCAGCTGACTACAGAGACGGTTTTGATGATGAAGTGACTGGCTGAGTTAGACATGAAGTCAATCTCAGAGTTACTTAAAATCCTCAGAAGTCAGCACTCTAAATCCTGTCCAATCTTCAGCTTGATACAGTACACTGATTTTACGATAGATATGTAAATTGTAATGAGATGCTAACTACCGCTCAATTGTGTAGGAAAGGCTTGCAAATGCTAATGCAACAGATAAACAGTTTTTCATGTGCAGATGTTTTTTTGTCAGAAAATCAGTAGTGTGTAGTGACCAAAATCAGCATTTAATTCTTTCTAGGATTTTTATCAGCTAAAATGAGGGCACACAGAAATATCAGCACCTTGTTTGTCCATTTACAAAATACACAACAAATACTCTGTGTTGGCAGTCAGCCATCACAAGATGTGTATGCCAACACCCACTGGGCACAAGTGTGTTCAGATCCCCAGTCTGGTGTGGAGCTGCGTAACTTAAACCTGAAGTGTGCGTACAAAAATAGAAGGTAAATGTGTTCACCAAGTGCATAATTAGTTCTAACAACTTATCCTCGAATGGGAGATAACCCTCACCACAACTCAGTAAGGAATAACTGTGGAGCAGTATCGTCATGCTGACCCTCCTCCTTTATTTATCTCTCTCTTTTATAACCAAATCTTTTATCAGCAATTTTAGCTGATATTATAATTTATTATCATATATTATGTATATATTTGTAAAATAAATTCCACGTATACCAGCTGCAATATTATAGATATTATATAAATATATTATATATTTATGATATTAGTATTTATATAAATGTATTTAGAATATGATATATTCTGAAATTAGAGATTCTACATATAGAGTACTATATTTAATTAACCTCTGCCATTTGAAATGATGTTTTCATGCCTGTCGGTTTGTGTGTTGGTTTGTTTGAAAGCAACATGAAAACAACTAAACTAATCTACACAGAACTTGGTGGAAGGATGTTGTATGAGTCAGAAAAGAACTCATTAAATATTGTTCGAGGATTTTTGGGTGCGTTTTTCAACATTGTTGAGTGTTGGAACAGCAGCAGTAGCCTGATTTCCAGACGGAATTTCCATTTTGTTTAACTTCTTTGGAGAACATTGAAGTCAACTTCAACTGTCACAGTGAGTCATTGATATTTCAAGTATTTACTGGTCCATATCACTTAATTATAAACTTCTGTTGTTGTCGTAGGTCCTACTGAAGCCTTGAACAGAGTTGTGATAGTTGCACCACCTCAGAATGCCACAGTGATGCTGGGACGCCCCGCTGTGATGGAGTGCATGGCACAAGGCCAGCCGAAGCCTCTGGTGTCCTGGAGCAGACAAGGTAACACTTCTAATGCTCTCACTTGTTCTTCATCCTATTTGTTTTTCCTCTTTTAGCTGCATCTGCTGTTTTTTCATTATCTGTGTGTTGATCCGTCTTTTCACACACAAAAAACAAACGGTGATATGTCAGAGTCAGAGCTATGTACCTGTGGCTGTGGAGCTGTGGCCTCAGTAACGGTCGCTGTCTCTTCTTAACCTCCTCTGCTATTGTACATTGAGCCGCGCTTTGCATAAAATAATATGTCACATTGAATCATCCCCTCCTCCACAACTCTGATTCACCAAACGCACAAAGATACACACGCATGCACTCATAGAGTCCTTGTGCGAATACTGTTGGGAAACATTTGGCATTTCTTCTTCATACTGTGATTTGTCTGCATTAGAAATTCATTCACAATTAATAGTGGATATATTTCATTATGTCAGATGTCGAAAACTGCCCTGCACAAAGTGGTAATTGATGCTTCTATAGTGATCATGTTGTTCACTGTTTCCCCCACATGCTGTAGTGAGATAGACATTGTCTGTAGAAAATCCTACAACACTGCAAAATGGCGGATCAGCTAAATAGTGATCTACTATATAGGATGAATAGTGAGTGATTTCACCCACAGCCCAGGAGTGTGCCAATGCAGATGGCTCAGTGAACCCAGACTGGAAAATCACAGAGCCACCTGTTGGTGAGCTTGTGTAATTACAAGTCAAATCCCACTGCTGCTTAAAGCGATGCTTTTCTCCTTTGTGCTGTTTTTCTGCTGCAGCTGAAAGCCTGAGGAATGATCTTCACTTTTCTCAAGGCAAATGTTTTTTTTCTCTCCTTTTTTACTGTATGATCTGGCAATGTTGTTCTTTCTCACTCTGCCCTTTGATCAGATGGAAAGCCCATTTCCACTGATGTGGTTGTCCTCGCAACAAACCTGGTGATTAGGGACACGAGGCGTCACCATGCCGGCGTCTATGTCTGCCGGGCCAACAAGCCCAAGACCAGAGAGTTTGTCATTGCTGCTGCCGAGCTGCATGTGCCTGGTAAGAGTCAAGTAGCAGGATTACTGAACTGATCTTTTCGTGTTGTTTTAGACACACACACGTGTTAAAAGGAGGAGGACACCAGCCTCCAAATCAGTGTTGGTATGCAGCATAATTTATGAGTCTGTGATCTGAGAGAGAGGGGGCATGTGTATCTGTGTGTGTGTGTGTGTGTGTGTGTGTGTGTGTGTGTGTGTGTGGTCCAGGTATAACTCATGTTGTCAAGATCTGAATTTGTTCACACAGTCACATTATGGGGTAAATTCATGTAACATAAATCATTACATTTTAAGGCTAAGGCATGTTAGAAGGCTAGGTTAGGTTAGGGTAGGTTTAAGTTTAGGTTTAAGCTTAGGTTTAGTCTATGTTAGGTTGGAGTTAGGGTTAGACAAGTAGTAACTATTGTTAAGGTGAGAGTCAGTCACCAGGAGATCGATGTAAGTCAATGTAATGTCCTTTGAAATCCTGGGGATATGACTGTGTTTGTGTGTGTGTGTGTGTGTGTGTGTGTGTGTGTGTGAGATTGTCTTTTGTCGTAGAATTAGCACATTTTCATTCTGTGAGGATTTCTGATTATTGATCATTTCACACCATCTCCCTCGGGTGTATTTTCTCTCGTGTTCTGATCTCACGAGGTTCTGCGATAAACCTCTGATGAAGCTGGGCACATCCTTGGAGGGGCTCTTTTTTCGCTATTAAGACGCTATTAAGGCTTTTCCTGTACTAAATCGGTTTGGACACCTTCCTTTAAAATCTCTCTCTCAAGATCAACAATTAATTCAAGTGCAATAATAAATCTTTCTGTGAAGGTCACATTTTATTGTACACTTCTCTGGTGGTTTAATTCAGGATATTTCTTCTAATACCAGCTCATTGTAGTTTAAACTCACGCTTCTCTCTTGAACTCTACTGAGCCTCTCTTGCGATTGGTTGAACATTTTCTAAGCAGGACACAGCCAGGCCACTGTTGACAGTTTAATGCCTGCTAATGTAGCTTGGTAAAATTCAGTGGTATATGAAAAGGCGGATGGTGAGTCAGTGCTGAAATTAGCTGAAAATAAATATAAAAACGCTCTAAAGATTAACTGCGGCTGTGGCACGGGAGGTTGCTTGGTTCACCCACTTACCAGAAGGTCTGTGGTTTGATCCCCCCAACTCTTCCAGTCTTCATGTCAAGCAAGAACAAGGTGTGTGCATGTCAAAGTGACCTTGGGCAAGACACTGAATCTCAAAGTCAGTGTCTATGTGATAGGAAAGTGCTTTGTGAATGTGTGTGTGAGTGGCTGAATTTGACCTGTAAAGCACTTAGAGTGGTCGTTAAGACTGGAAAGGTTTCATATACAGTATATGCAGTCCCTTCTATTTACTTTGGTCATTGGTCTCTAATATTACTATCCTTGGGAAGGCTATGCAATGATAAAGTGCCAATGTTTAATCCAGATCCTTTGGCCTAATTTAGTGAAATATGCTACGATATTCACTCTTGTTTGGTTTCTTACTCGGTTACTTTCTCTTTTCCTCTTCTTCATTTGACAACCCAAGACATTTTGGGATTGCCTGTTTGCAACAAATAACCATGCTAACAACAATAATAACTGCTTTTAACTGGATAAATAATCACAGAAAACATCCAGTATTTGATTAGTTATTAATGTACAGTTCAAGGCTCAACTTTCTAAAGGGCTATGATCGCCACTAAGCCTTTATTGGAACGGCACAACCCTTCTGAGCAAAAGAAGTAAGTCACAAGGATCATTCTCGAGATACTTTCATGTACTATGTCCTTTGCCATTGTATACAACATCATCGACTTTTGAAGGTTGAGATACGGTTTATGAAAAGTAGCTTTGTGCATTTTCATCTTCTGCAATATGGGACCTTTATTTTTTTTGTTGCACAAATTAAATTGTTGTTTTTTATAGCCCCTCCAGTGATTCTCCAGCCTCCAGAGACAGTGTCCCTGTCTCGGGGCAACACAGCCCGGTTTGTGTGCAACAGTTCAGGGGAGCCTCCTCCCGTGATGCACTGGCTGAAGAACGGCAAACCCGTCAAGCCATTCAGACAAGTGAAGACTCAAATCCCTGGAATCCTGCTTATTAACCAGCTAGCACCGGAGGATTCGGGCTACTACCAGTGCATAGCAGACAATGGGCTGGGCACGGCCTGTGCCACTGCCAAGCTGACTGTCATTGTGAGGGAGGGTCTCCCTAGCCCTCCCCGTCACCTGTCTGCCACACCCTACTCCAGCACATCTGCCCTGCTCACCTGGGAGAAACCTGAGTACAACTCAGACCAAATCATCGGCTACTCTGTGCACTGCCAACGCGCTGCAGGTATGCCTCTATCTTATAGTAGGCATTTCAGTTTCTAAACAAGTATTTGATTTGAATACTTTTTTACATGTTCCAGGCTCAGATAATGTGGAGTACCAGTTTGCGATGAACAACGACACCACAGAATATCACGTCAAAGAGCTTCTCCCGCATACTGCCTACAGATTCTTTGTGGTTGCCTACTCTCCCATGGGTGCCAGTTCTCGATCCCTGCCTGTTACTGTAGAGATGCTGGAGGATGGTGAGTTATAAAACTAACACGCAGGTCAAATCAGGCCAGCCTGGGCTACTTCACTGCCTCACAAAGCACGCA